>NC_053134.1:3678307-3700807 GCF_010015445.1 Perca fluviatilis
CGCGCCAGAGTTCAATTAACAGCTTTTACCCCAGACCGAATTAGACACAATAAACGGACTAAACGCGCCAGTTTAAAGCGATCCAAACAGGTTAGATGTAAAAGCATCCTAAGAGTCTCTGATATTTTTTTTAAAAACTTGGCGAAGATTGTGTATTTTTTTCTGTTCAAAAACACCCACAGATTGACTCTGTTTTTATCTTTCTGGTGTCTTTGATTATATTTGCGAGGAAACATTCAGTGACCTGGTTCTCCATCCTCCTGTGTGCATGATTATAATGTTCTGATCACAGTCTGCTCTCCACAGACTATCTGGTTCTTAGTTCCTCTGCCAACATGCCGCATTTAGGAGCTTCCTGGATGAGCTGCAATCCATAAGCCTCAGTTGGGCAGCCTACATGACTGAGAAAGAAAGCGGGGAAACACACAGTATGCAACGTGGGAAAGCATAGATTATGGTAACCAATCAACAAGCCCTTTAAATTAACCAACAAAGTTAGTCCATTACCTCCAGAGCATACATGTAAGGCCGTGGTTACACTTTTCAATGTGACTTTTGTGATCAAATTCTCACACATGATGAGGCGATTTCTGAATCCCCTCTTGAAGTCCACTTTTAATCATTTCGAGTCAATTAATTGGACGCGATTATTAATCTTTGGGTGGTGCATTTAGCCTTATGGGGTCTGGAGATTATTGCATCACATGGGGCTGATTTGTAGCTCTCCTCTGCCTCATTAACAGATCCACACGGGGCCCACATGGAGCCAGATCTCTAACCCACGTGGGTTCGGACGTGGACTTGTTGATGGTCAACAGTTATCTAAGCTCAGCAGACTGATCTCATGAAGTGGTGTATGTATGGTATTGTGGTGGAAGTTTTCCTTGAAAGCAGCAAGGTTTAGTGATATCCATGATAAAATCAAAACGAATAAACCAAAGTTTGGTCTTTGAGTATTTATTTACATTTGCAAATGGAGAAAACACAGTTTCACAAGTACCGCAGCTCGTCTGAAAAAGTCTTCTAACCTAAAGTCTAAACATCCACACATCATATAGTGAAAACCTCTGTTAAGCCACCCCTCTGAACCTATCTCTTAGCATGGCCATAGTTAAAAAGAGGACATCATTACAGTCACACCATTGTCTCACCTTCCCCTCTGCTCTCTGTTCCTAACATTAGCTTAAACAACAGTTTTATCTCAGGAGACAGAAGCCTACGTAGTTCTCACTGTCGTAAACAGTCATCGGCCTTCTCCGCTTCTATCTAAGCAAAAAGAAAACAATGTGAGAAGCTTCAGGCTAGTAAAACTAAATAACTCTACTGGGCTATAGTTGAGGGCTGTAGCTGTTTCCCTCTCTGGTGCTTTAAAAGTCCACAGGAAGGAGCAGGATTTTGTGGAGGTTTAAAACAATCATTAAACGAATGGTTAAAATAAAATTTGCCACCACAGTACGCGACTATTGGCGTGTTCTCAAGACGCATACTCGCTCTTTAGCGTGTTTATCAACGCCGTTTGGCCTCCATTTACATTACCTTTCGATTGCGTGTGAATTGACGCCGTAGCGAGCGGGACGGCTGTGGCTCAGTGGTAGAGAGGTCCAACAATCGGGAGGTTGGTGGTTCGATCCCTGGCCCTGGCCCTGCAGTTAGTGTTAATTTCGTCAGACGAGACGAGACTAAATATGTTCGTCAACGACCTTTTTTTCCACGACTAAGACGAGACGATGACGAGACTGCGCCAATGTCCAAAAACGCTGACTAAGACTAAATTAACGAGCATTATTGTTGACGAAAAAAGACGAGACTAAAATGTTTTGCATAAAATAAAAACTAAGATAAAATCTCTCTTCATTTTCGTCTACAATCGTCTCTACTTTTCATCATGAGAGAATATTCAGCTGTTACCGAGACCCGTTGCTACGGCACCGACAAGTGCCCTAACGACCGTTATCTACCGGACCGAATAGCCTGCGCTTCTCTCTGATGCTCCTAAACGGACGTTAGAGTCAACCGAAACATCGCTGCACGGGGCGCTAGTTAACACTACACTTGGCAGCAGGTAACGGTAGCCTACCGTTAGCTAGTTAACACTACACTTGGCAGCAGGTAACGTTAGCCTACCGTTAGCTAGTTAACACTACACTTGGCAGCAGGTAACGGTAGCCTACCGTTAGCTAGTTAACACTACACTTGGCAGCAGGTAACGGTAGCCTACCGTTAGCTAGTTAACACTACACTTGGCAGCAGGTAACGTTAGCCTACCGTTAGCTAGTTAACACTACACCTGACAGCAGGTAACGTTAGCCTACCGTTAGCTAGTTAACACTACACTTGGCAGCAGGTAACGTTAGCCTACCGTTAGCTAGTTAACACTACACTTGGCAGCAGGTAACGTTAGCCTACCGTTAGCTAGCAGTTGGATTTAACACAGTTAAAATGCTGACAGCTAAACGGTGTAAAGGTTTGTCTCTATTTCCAACACGAGACGACACGACAGTCTGCAGCTGCCGTTGTCTGAAAAACACACACATATGTTGCGTTCACTTGAAATACCGCCCGCCGGGGTGCGGCATTTATTTTATTGTAAAATATCCCTTTCCCCATGCAGTGGTTGTTTTTGTCGTTTACTGGTGAAATAAGGAAGAAGCTCAATATTTATATAACTTTATATAATTTATTTATTTTTATAACTATTTGACTGAAACGGTTATCAGAAATAATTTATTTAAAAAAAAGACTAAAATGTTTTGACTAAAACTTGACTAAAATGGCGAGACTTTTAGTCGACTAAAACTCGACTAAGATGGCGAGACTTTTAGTCGACTAAAACTCGACTAAGATGGCGAGACTTTTAGTCGACTAAAACTCGACTAAGATGGCGAGACTTTTAGTCGACTAAAACTCGACTAAGATGGCGAGAACGCTTAGACTAAAAACTCGACTAAGATGGCGAGACTTTTAGTCGACTAAAACTCGACTAAGATGGCGGAGACTTTTAGTCGACTAAAACTTCGACTAAGATGGCGAGACTTTTAGTCGACTAAAACTTCGACTAAGATGGCGGAGACTTTTAAGTCGACTAAAACTTCGACTAAGATGGCGAGACTTTTGAGTTCAACTAAAACTTCGACTAAGATGGCGAGACTTTTAGTCGACTAAAACCCCGACTAAGATGGCGAGACTTTTAGTCGACTAAAACTCGACTAAGATGGCGAGACTTTTAGTCGACTAAAACTCGACTAAGATGGCGAAGACTTTTAGTCGACTAAAACTTCGACTAAGATGCGTGGACTTTTAGTTCGACTAAAACTCGACTAAGATGGCGAGACTTTTAGTCGACTAAAACCGACTTAATGTGAGACTTTTATCTAAAACTCACTAAGATGGCGAGACTTTTAGTCCGACTAAAAACTTCGACTAAGATGAGACTTTTGGTCCGACTAAAAACTTCGACTAAGATGGCGGAGACTTTTAGTCGACTAAAACTCGACTAACTGAACTTAGCGACTAAAACTTCACTTAATGGTAGACTTTTATTCGACTAAAACTTGACTTAGATGGCGAGACTTTATTACGACTAAAACTTCGACTAAGATGGCGAGACTTTTAGTCGACTAAAACTTCGACTAAGATGGCGAGACTTTAGTCGACTAAAACTTCGACTAAGATGGCGAGACTTTTAGTCCGACTAAAACTTGACTAAGATGGCGAGACTTTTAGTCGACTAAAACTCGACTAAGATGGGAGACTTTTAATTCGACTAAAACTTGACTAAAATGGCGAGACTTTTAGTCGACTAAAACTCGACTAAGATGGCGAGACTTTTAGTCGACTAAAACTCGACTAAGATGGCGAGACTTTTAGTCGACTAAAACTTGACTAAGATGGCGAGACTTTTAGTCGACTAAAACTCGACTAAGATGGCGAGACTTTTAGTCGACTAAAACTCGACTAAGATGGCGAGACTTTTAGTCGACTAAAACTCGACTAAGATGGCGAGACTTTTAGTCGACTAAAACTCGACTAAGATGGCGAGACCTTTAGTCGACTAAAACTCGACTAAGATGGCGAGACTTTTAGTCGACTAAAACTTGACTAAGATGGCGAGACTTTTAGTCGACTAAAACTTGACTAAGATACCTTGAGTTCTCTTTTGACTAAAACTTGACTAAAATGGCGAGACTTTTAGTCGACTAAAACTCGACTAAGATGGCGAGACTTTTAGTCGACTAAAACTCGACTAAGATACCTTGAGTTCTCTTTTGACTAAAACTTGACTAAAATGGCGAGACTTTTAGTCGACTAAAACTTGACTAAAATGACGAGACTTTTAGTCGACTAAAACTCGACTAACAAAAATGTTTGGCACAAGACTAAGACTAAATTAAAAATAGGTGACAAAATTAACACTACCTGCAGTCCCCATGCCGAAGTGTCCTTGGGCAAGACACTGAACCGAAGTTGCCCCCGATGCTGCGCCATCGGAGTGTGAATGTGTGTGAGTGTTTACCTGATGAGCAGGTGGCTCCTTGTACGGCAGCCTCGGCCACAGTGTGTGAATGTGTGTGAATGGTTCCTGTACGATGTAAAAGTGCTTTGAGTAGTCATTAAGACTAGAAAAGCTGTATAAAAACAGTCCATTTACATTCATTTAGTATGAAAGGGCGAAAATCTGCATAGGGAGGTTGGTCAGCGTGGGTCAAACAACAGGACTTTCCCCCAGGAGACCGTTGGATCGTGTCCCGCACAAACTCAACTGTCGCTTTCTTTCTTTCCTAAACCCAACCCTGTTCGCTTAAAATGCGTACAGGTAACACACCACATGGCTTTAGAAAGTGGCGTGTATGTTTACGTCCGCTGTATACAGCGAGGACATACACATACACGCAGATAGCTCAAAATGCGTACAGGTAACACGCCACTTGGCTGAAGAAAGTGGGCGTGTACCGTATTTTCCGGACTATAAGTCGCACATTTTTTTCCTACTTCGGCTGCTCCTGCGACTTATAGTCAGGTGCGACTTATATATCAAAATATATATAATTTAACATGTTTTTAAATGTTAATTCATACTGAAAACGTTACCGTCTACAGCCGCGAGAGGGCGCTCTAGGCTTGTGACGACCAGAACGCTGCTGCTAAAGACAACTGAGAAAGAAAAGAGACAACAAACTGCAGGTAGTAAAATATGCAGCTGAAAACGGTAATGGAGCAGCAGAAAGAAAGTTTGAAATGAGGGAGAAACTTGTGAGGGAGACTGGCGAAAAGATGACTCTTACTGCAGTGAAGAAATCAGAGAAAGCTAATCGGCTAATCGGCTAATCGCGGGCTGAGAGCGAGATGGTCAGAGCTGGAGGAACGAGTCGGGAGGGGCTGGTCAACGGTGCAGCTACGTCTCCACGCCTTTTAATCCATCCATGCTCCACGCCCTGGTAGCTAGGTGTTCTTGGTGCTATTGTATAGTTCAATAACTGTTAATGTGTTACGTTAACCTACCGGACACCTACCGTATTCAGCCTGTTGTTCTGGGTGCTGTTGTGTAGTTGACAGATGGGAAAAAAATGTTATATTCTAAATAAATGCGACTTATAGTCCGGTGCAACTTATATATGTTTTTTTCCTCTTCATGACTCATTTTTTGACCGATGCGACTTATCCAATCCAATCCAACTTTATTTATAGAGCGCATTTCACAGATAAAAAAAAACAACAACAAAGCGCTTTACAAGGTACATACAAAGAAAATACAGCATGACATGAGGAGAGACGAGGAGAAAAAGGCAACTCCCAGACTATGCCCCCACTAGGAGCACAGTTTGGGAACAGGAAATAAACACCTCAGCAACATATAAGCACATAACCAATACAAGGGCACACAAGACGCGCAGTGGGGGAGGGGAGTTTTCGGGTGCATGGGGTAGGAGGGTGTTGGGGTGCAGGTAGTCCAGCACAGGCAAGCATACTTATATTACTTACTTATACTCCGGAGAGACTTGTACTCCAGAAAATACGGTATGTTTACGCGAAGTCATGATGTCATGTCGAGGCTCAGCTAGACCCTGCTGCGAAACAGCTCGTGTGTGTGTGTGTGCTGTCTAGAGATGCTCCGATACCAGTATCGGTATCGGCTCCGATACTGCCTAAAACGCTGGTATCGGGAAGTACCGGAGTTTATGCACCGATCCGATACCACGTAACAAAGCCCTAAAGAAAAGCTACGTTAAAGTAGTTTATTTCTGGTCTTTTTCCGTTATAACTGACTGTCAAACTGGAGAATAAAAGAAAGTTCTGGGGCATTCGTTGTTTGTGTTTGTTTATGTTTCACAAAGAGTTTAACCTGAGACAGACAGACAACAGAGATAGAAATCATATCACATCCATACAGAGATAGTAGTACACAGCTGTTATACATCATATCACATCCATACAGGGATAGTAGTATACAGCTGTTATACATCATATCACATCCATACAGAGATAGTAGTACACAGCTGTTATACATCATATCACATCCATACAGGGATAGTAGTATACAGCTGTTATACATCATATCACATCCATACAGAGATAGTAGTATACAGCTGTTATACATCATATCACATCCATACAGAGATAGTAGTATACAGCTGTTATACATCATATCACATCCATACAGGGATAGTAGTATACAGCTGTTATACATCATATCACATCCATACAGAGATAGTAGTATACAGCTGTTATACATCATATCACATCCATACAGAGATAGTAGTATACAGCTGTTATACATCATATCACATCCATACAGAGATAGTAGTATACAGCTGTTATACATCATATCACATCCATACAGAGATAGTAGTATACAGCTGTTATACATCATATCACATCCATACAGAGATAGTAGTATACAGCTGTTATACATCATATCACATCCATACAGAGATAGTAGTATACAGCCGTTATAAATCATATCACATCCATTCAATATTCACTGTGTATAAAACAACCTTTGAACGATGTTCCACCTATTTTGCAGAGGCGCTGTTGCTCCGCTTGGCGCTTAGCGCCGCCCAAGACGATTGTGATTGGTTTAAAGAAATGCCAATAAACCAGAGCATGTGTGTACAATGCTGTGTGGACTAGCCAGACCCTCCTTCGCAGCGCTGTGAAGGAAGGTCTCACGTTCTCACCAAAAACAAACCGTACCGAAGCCTACCAGAGTTAGTTTGTAGCCATCCGGGTTGTTGTGGTCCACATTAGGGGCTAATTGCAATAATTTTGACTGATATTGGAGGGAATGACCATTTTTGTACCATTATTCTCATTTTCATTGAAATAATGATTAAAGTATGATTTATTTTTGCGAGGATATGTACCAAACAAAGATGTCTGATAGGAAGTGTAGGCCGGGACGTCCCTGCAGCACCACAATACTTTATTTTAGAACGGTTTGACACATATTTTGCCTTTAACAAATATTGCGCCCCTCTGCGATTTGGATATTGCACTAGTTCATATTGCGATTTGGATAAAATTGCGATTAATTGTGCACAGAGGTGTCAAGTAACGCAAGTACAAATACTTCGTTACCTTACTTAAGTAGAAATTGTGGGTATCTATACTTTACTGGAGTAATTATTTTACAGCAGACTTTTTACTACTCCTTACATTTTTTATGCAATTATCTGTACATTCGGGGCGGCCTCTAGCTCACCCAGTGGGAGCGTTCGCCCCATGTGGGCTGAGTCCTTTGCAGTGGCCCGGGTTCGTGTCCGACCTGCTGCCCTTTGCTGCGTGTCATCCCCCATCTCTCGCCCCTTGTCTATCCACTGTCACTGTGATAAGAGGGAAAGCCCCCAAAATAATCTTTAATTATCTGTACTTTCTGTACTCCTTACATTTAAAAAAAATAGCCTTGTTACTCCTATTTCAGTTTCAGTTTCATTCCTGTTTGTCATCGTTAAAAAAAACAGCAAAAAAGAAACCTATCCAGATAAATCGGATGAGAAGTATAAACATATACCATTCTCACACCCTATTGGTTTGTACGCGATCCATCGCACCTGCACATGACACAAATCCCATCACACTCCAGCAAGGAAATAGCAGACATACTGTACGTAGCCTAGTACGAAGAAGTCCGTGGCAGAGACTCAAGAGAACTCGAACGAAATGTCCCAACCAAGCACCAGCGAGGAGGCTGGTAGCAAGGAAGACCAGCAGCCCTCCTACATCCCTGGCCATACCAGGAAGACCAGCAGCCCTCCTACATCCCTGGCCGTACCAGGAAGACCAGCCAACCCTCCTACATCCCTGGCTGTACCAGGAAGACCAGCCAACCCTCCTACATCCCTGGCTGTACCAGGAAGACCAGCCAACCCTCCTACATCCCTGGCTGTACCAGGAAGACCAGCAACCCTTCTACATCCCTGGCTGTACCAGGAAGACCAGCCGCCCTCCTACATCCCTGGCTGTACCAGGAAGACCAGCCAACCCTCCTACATCCCTGGCTGTACCAGGAAGACCAGCCAACCCTCCTACATCCCTGGCTGTACCAGGAAGACCAGCCAACCCTTCTACATCCCTGGCTGTACCAGGAAGACCAGCCAACCCTTCTACATCCCTGGCCGTAACAGGAAGACCAGCAGCCCTTCTACATCCCTGGCCGTACCAGGAAGACCAGCCAACCCTCCTACATCCCTGGCAGTACCAGGAAGACCAGCCAACCCTCCTACATCCCTGGCTGTACCAGGAAGACCAGCAGCCCTTCTACATCCCTGGCTGTACCTGGAAGACCAGCCAACCTAATCCCTGGCCAGCCACCTACCAGGAAGACCAGCAGCCCTTCTACATCCCAAGCGTAGCCCCAATCCCTCCCGCGCTACCAGGAAGACCAGCCCCTCCTACATCCTGCTACCGGAACCCCTGGCGGTACCGAAGACCCCAGCCCTTCTACATCCCTGGCTGTACCGGGAAGACCAGCCAACCCTCCTACTCCCCGATACGCTGCAGGCGTACCAGGACCAATAGCCAACCCCTTCCTGGCTGTACCAGGAAGACCAGCCAACCCCTACATCCCTGGCTGTACCAGGAGAGAGACCATCAGCCCCCCTCCCACAATCCCCTGGCTGTACCAGGAAGACCAGCCAGCCCTCCTACATCCCTGGCCATACCAGGAAGACCAGCAGCCCTTCTACATCCCTGGCTGTACCAGGAAGACCAGCCAACCCTCCTACATCCCTGGCCATACCAGGAAGACCAGCAGCCCTTCTACATCCCTGGCCATACCAGGAAGACCAGCAGCCCTTCTACATCCCTGGCTGTACCTGGAAGACCAGCAGCCCTTCTACATCCCTGGCCATACCAGGAAGACCAGCAGCCCTTCTACATCCCTGGCCATACCAGGAAGACCAGCAGCCCTTCTACATCCCTGGCCATACCAGGAAGACCAGCAGCCCTTCTACATCCCTGGCCGTACCAGGAAGACCTGCCAACCCTAGGTTCCTGTCCTCTTCTTCCTCTTTATTTCCTTCCTTGTCCTTCTCTCTCTCCTGCTTGTTTTTCTTCTTTCCTCACATTTACTTTCATCATCCTCTCCTTGTTCCCTCTCCTCTTCCTTTCTTCTCCTTTCCTAGCCTCCTCTCCTTTCCTAGTTTCATCTTCTCTTCTTCCTCTTTCTTTTCCTCCCTCTTCTTTTCTATTCCCCCCCCCCCCCCATCCTCCTTTCCTAGTTCCCTCTGCTCTACCTCCTCTTTCTTTTCCTCCCTCTCCTCTTCCTCCGCTTCTCCTTGTTTCCTCTCCTCTCATCCAGTGTTCAATTAGAGACCACTCTGGAATTCACACACACACACACACACACACACACACACACACACACACACACACACACACACACACACACACACACACACACACTCTCCCCTCCCCCTCACTGGAATGAAGTATGTGTGAAGAGGAGGAGGTGGAGGAAGGTACGAAAGGAAACTGAAAATATGGATAGAGAGAGGAAGGAAATAATGAAGGAAGGAAGGACAAAAGGAAGCATTGGAACAAAGGAAGGAGGGAAAAATAACGGAAGAGAGGATGCAACAGAGGATGGAAGGAGCTAATGAAGGAAGGGATCTCGCCTCCTCCCTGCTGACTTTTCAAGTGCACATTTACAGTGTGCACACACACACATTCACACACAATGGAGTGCTGAGATGGAGGAGTGGTGTGTTAGAGTGTGTGTGTGTGTGTGTGTGTGTGTGTGAGCTGCAAGCCCTGTGATTGGCCGAGCCCGGCTAGATGCACCAACAGCCGAAAGAAGACAGGAACAGAGGAGGAGAGGGAGGCTGCAGATAGAGCAGAGAATACAAAGAGCATGTGAGTGACTGAGTGTGTGTGTGTGCGCTCTACAAGCTAGCTAATGTGTGTTTGCGGGCACGTGTGTGCGTGTGACATACAGAGGTGTGTGTGTGTGTGTGTGTGTGTGTGTGTGTGTGCAGAAGCGAGGAGGAAACCTGATCTCCCTCCCTCCCTCTCTCTCTGTGGAATACTGCTTTCCGTTAGCTCCCGTCGTTATTGCTGTAAGCTTATAGCCTAGCCTGGCCCAGGTTGGCCCAGTTTGGACCTCCTGCGGCTGGTGTTGGTGCTGATGGAGCGGTTCCTGGCCCTGCTGCGCCTGCTGGGCAGGAGGAGGCGAGGGAGGAGGTACCGGGCGGATGACGATTACCAGGAAGGCTACGAAGACGTTTACTACTACACCAGCAAGTACAACACACACCTACTGAGTGAGTGGCTCCCGGAGAGAAACAACAGAGAGAGAAAGGGAGAGAGAAAGAGAGAGAGAGAGAGGGAGAGAGAGAGGGAGAGGGAGAGAGGCTTTGTTTTATTGTGTTGCTGTGAGAGAGCGAGCAAGGAGCTGATCGACAGATTATGAAGTAGCCCTGAGTCTCTGTGTGTGTGTGTGTGTGTGTGTGTGTGTGTGTGTGTGTGTGTGTAAGGTCTTATATTATAGATGAAGGTCGGTAGCGAAGCGCTGCTCGGTTACAGACACACACGCACACACACACATATACACACTCAGGTATCCAGGTGACAGGGCGGCCAGGTGGTTTGTGGGTAATAACAAGGGAGGAAGTGTTGACTGTGGAAAGGAATGTGGACAATGTGGGAAAGAAACACAAACACACACACACACACACACACACACACACACACACACACACACACACACACACACACACACACACACACACACACACACACACACACACACACACACAATAAGCACATCACAAACCAAATTCCACAGCTGTTTTTGGGCGACATAAATACATTTCATTCTTATTTCTAACTCAGGTATGATGTAAAACTGGAGGTTACAGCTCCAGGTTTAACTGGCTGTGTTGTTTCTGGTCTGATTGTTGCTTTCTGGTTCAGACTTTTTGCCCAATTTATTCCTTCAGTTCTGTCACAGTTTTATGTTGTTTTTTTTTATTCTGCTTCCAGTCTTTTTCTCTAGTGTTGTTCCAGGTTCTTGTGTAGGGGTTCGGGCCTCATTTCTCACTCAAAATGTGTACTGAAGTACCGAACGTAGGCAGCAAAGTGGGATTGCTATGTGCGCTGCATTTTGTAAGAGTCAGCAGTCAGCAGGACTCATAACAGCAACGGAAATTAAAGTAGAACGTTTCACACGGAGAGGCTAAACATTTTATATTCTTTTATTATTTAATATTTAATATTCTAGAGCAAGTTTGTATCTTTTAAATCAAGTGCAACTTCATGATTAAGACCTTTTAACATTACATTAGAGCTGCAACGAATAGTCGACTTATCGATTAGTCAATCGACAAAAAAAATATCATCTGCAACCATTTTGATCATCGATTAATTTTTCATGCAAAAAAACGGCAGAAAATGCAGTTTTCAGCCTCTAAAATATGCAGTTTTCCTGCTCTTTTCTGTTTTTAAATCATATTAAACTGAATATCTTTGGGTTTTGGACTGACAAAGCCAAGACATTTAAAGACATCACCTTGGAGTTTAAGTAACTGGGATATACATCTTTTACTATTTTCTGTGTCATTTGACTTCTGTGTCATGGGGGCGAAAGAGATGTCTGTAAATCTGTAAATACTAGGGCTGTCCTCGACTAAAGAAATTCTTAGTCGACTAACACTTATACAGTTTTGTCGACTAATCGATTAGTTGATTTAATTGACAGAGCTGTGCGCTTAGAGAGGTGGTTAAGACTAGAAAAGCACAATATAAATGTAGTTAATTATCTGTAAAAGTGAGTTTCTCCACAATTAATCCTGCAAAAGCACCACTTTAAATCTTGTGCTTACCATAAATGTGCTCATAAGTTTCTTGGAAATGAATAATTAAGCATGAATAAGCATAAAAAATGACTTATCAACTAAAGAAATCTTAGTTGACTAAGACCAAAACGACCGATTAGTCGACTAATCGACTAAGAGGTGGCAGCCCTAGTAAATACGTATTTTTCAAGTGCCACAACCCCTGCAAAATGACTTGTTTCACAATCAGAATTTGATCCATTCGGTCCGATAAGATTTGGAGAGCCGCACGATTAAATCAATTAATCCCCGTTCAAGTTAGCGGAGCGCTAAACCGTAAGTAGCCGGCTCGGCAGGCGGAGGTATCTGGTGCGCCTGCGGTACGCGGTTGTGGCTCGATGATGGCTTCATGCGCCACTGAGCAACTCTCATGGGAATGAACAGGGCTCCGTCGCAGTTCTTGCTATACATTCATTATGTAATCAGACAGAAAAACTCTGCAATATGGGTGCCAAACTGATACAAAATGTAGCCCAAATGAATGTAATTTATCCCGTGAGCTCTGCAAAGCTCAGTCTTTAACTTCACCCTGCCATTAGCCACGACAGGCTCTAAAGCTCTCAGATGAGATGCTTCTGGCTCAGTGGGAGTTGTGGTCTCTCCTCAACATGTCACGTCTTGTACCGTTGACTTGTTTGTACTGATCGTGGTCTCCTGCCACTGAATCTAACTCACAGTCCAAATCACAATATCCATATCAGCCGTTTTTAATTTTTATAATTTGCATAGTTATAGTTATATATATAGACATTACAGATGCCTTGTTTCACACATACTGTACTTCCTACACACTCTGCATAATCAGTTATTCAGAAAAACCTACATTCTTTTAATAAAATGGTATAATTTGAAAATATATCCTTTGCAACTAAGTCCGCAATTAACTAAATAACTTAATTAACTTAATTGCAGACTTAGTTGCAGATTTATTTGCAGACTTAGTTAGTTGCAGACTCAGTTAGTCATATACTTAGTTAGTTGCAGACTCAGCTAGTTATAGACTTAGTTAGTTGCAGACTCAGTTAGTTATAGACTTAGTTAGTTGCAGACTCAGCTAGTTATAGACTTAGTTGCAGACTCAGTTAGTCATATACTTAGTTAGTTGCAGACTCAGCTAGTTATAGACTTAGTTAGTTGCAGACTCAGTTAGTTATAGACTTAGTTAGTTGCAGACTCAGCTAGTTATAGACTTAGTTAGTTGCAGACTCAGTTAGTCATATACTTAGTTAGTTGCAGACTCAGCTAGTTATATACTTAGTTAGTTGCAGACTCAGCTAGTTATAGACTTAGTTAGTTGCAGACTCAGTTAGTTATAGACTTAGTTGCAGATTAAGTTAGTTGCAGACTGAGTTGGTTGCAGACTAAGTAAATTGCAGATTTAGTTAGTTATAGACTCCGTTAGTTGCAGAGTAAATTTAAGTAACTTAGCCTGAAAGTATTAATTTGTATTTGTGTATTTTCTATACATTCCTCACATCTAAATGTTTACGTGCCTGTTTTATCATCTGCTGAATTTTACTCAGATGTCTCCTGAGCTTAAACGAGATTCAGAAATATCTTTTAGTTTCCGTGGGTGAACTCTGGTTCACAGCTCACACACATCCGTCTGTCTCCCTCCAGAGAGAAATCTGCAACAGGACTTGAACTAAACTGTTTACACTGATCAAAGTGTTTGCTAGCGCCGCGAGCTGCGAGCAGATGATAAAGGATTCACTTCGGTGTCCGACCTTGTTGTCTCAGATGTTCCTGAATCAACTCGACGACAGTACACTCGATGCTTGTGCACAAATGTGGCTATTTTGCTGCTGAAGAGCTCACAAATACTGTCAATCCAACAGCTCTGTGAATCTCTGTGGCAGCACATTTGTGCACATTTCACACTTCATATTTGAAACAGCATTTGTGTTTGTTTGGATGTGTTTCGGTGCTAATAACTGACACTGAACTTTATTATTTCTATGTGAGAAATGACTGTGACGTGTCTTTCTTTGTCTCTCTTTGGCAGAGCTGCCAAGAGACATTTCTCGCAGCTACCAGCTAGCAGTGAGTCGGTGTGTGTGAGTGTTTACCACAGCGTGTAATTCTATATGAAGGCAATTTAAGGCCGGTTGACTGGCTAACCCAGAGACACACTCTCTCTCATCTGACCTTCCTCCGTGTGATTTTAGTCCCGTTTCTCCTTTTAGCCAGGCATTGGTTTAGCCCGGTTCGGCCTGTGTAACCTCAAGCATCTTAAGTTAAGGTTCGTCTTCAAAATAATTTTCACAGCTGTCTTCAAACGTCTTTGAATTGCTTATTTTCACAGTCCAAAACTTAAATATATTCACTTTACAAAGACTTAAAAACAGAGAAAACTGCAAATCTTTATATTCAAGGTGATGAAACATTTAACTGATTATTAAAATAGTTACCAATTATTGTTTTTGCCACTAAACTAATTGCCTAAAAGAGTTCTCCACTGATTTAACATTGCACTCCTTTCACATTGTCGGACTCATGATGAACACTTTAAAAATAAAGATTAAAATCGAGGCAGCAGAACTCGAGATATCCTCTTTTCGTTCCACACATTCTTCTCACTGTAGGTGTTTTTCTCCTTGTGCTACGAGGCATCTCATGTGCACTTACTTTCAGTTTGACGTCCAAATAAAAGCCTAAATTAGTCGTAACTGCTGTTGCTATTTAGCTCTAATTCCACACTTGCTTCAATGCTCCTAAATGTTATTGAGCTTTAAGCCCCAGTTGCGCTGAAGTTATTTTAGTTTTCATTTGGGAGGCAGCACTGTGGTTAGCTGTGTCTCCTCGCAGCAGGACGGCGCTGGGTTTGTATTCATTGACAGGTGGAATGGATGGATGGAGGCGGTGCACTGAATGGGTGTTAAGATTAGGGCTGTGCTCGATTAAAGAAATTCTTAGTCGACTAACACTCATTCAATTTAGTTAGTAATTTAGTTGATTTAATCGACAGATCTTTAAATCTGAGTTTCTCCGCAAAGAGTCCTGCTAAAAGCACCACTTTAATTCTTGTGTTTACCAGAGATGTGCTCGTACGGTTCTTGGAAATAAGTCATTCAGCATGAAAAAAAGCATAAAACATGACTAATGGACTAAAGAGATCTAAGTTGACTAAGACCTAAACCATCGATTAGTCGACTAATCCACTAAGAGGGAGCAGCCCTAGTTAAGATGGTCTACATCAGGGGTGTCAAACTCAATTTCGCTAAGGGCCACACTGGAAAACGAGAATCACATCAAGGGCCAGGCATGTTTAGTTTATTGACATGCCTTTATTTCTTTGAAAAAGTCCAATATCTTTGACTCAATTATTGCATGTCTCATATAGTCTTCTCACTTACAGTTTGGTCCACATAAAGCCCTGAAAAAGTGAGCAAAAAAGTTCCAAAGCCATCCTAGAATTTAGCAAATCAATCAAAAACAATGATTACATTTTCGAAGTAGGTTACCACCCAGCTGAAATATGCAAACTCTCTGCTTCTTCTGGGGGAATTTCTGACTCTCAGAGTCAGCAAATCTGCCAAATTCTGCTTTGAGCGTCGCGTAATTGCAAATTGAAAAACAGTTTCCCGTGTTTTTGGTTTGGCGCACAACTAGAATGAGCCAAAATATATTGTGAACCTAAACTGATATGCGGGCCGGATCAGAATTAGGGAGGGGCCGGATTTGGCCCGCGGGCCTTGAGTTTGACACATGTGGTCCACATGCAGGGTGCGATTTGCCAGGGGGGGGGGATGCGTGGGAGTTCCCCCTCTCTGGCCTACATGTCCCTCCCTCTGCTGAACTATTTTTATCCCAAGTGGGGACAAACTGTACCCCCCCTCAAAGTGATCAGTGCTACTTCACCAATAGACCATATATTATTAGGGGCGGGAATCACCAGAGGCCTCACGATACGATATCATCACGATACTTAGGTCACGATACGATATTATTGTGATTTTAAAGATATTGCTATATTCTGCGATATACTGCAATTTATTACCTTTTTTCCAACTTCAAATTTTTTCCAATTTCAAATTATGTCCCCAAAAGAAAACTTTGTCAACATCTGTTTTATCTAAAAAGACACATTTCTCTGTTTGTTCATCTCACTTCAATTTTATTGCTGCAAAAATGTGATTGTCAAGCAGACTAACTGACCAACACATATATAATAAAAGATCCATACTTGGCGTCTGTGTATTGATACAGTATTGCCACGGAAAATATTGCGATACTATGCTGTATCGATTTTTTTCCCCCACCCCTATATATTATATATCTAAAATAGAAGTATTTTAAACTACAAAGCGCTGTAACGTGAACATAAGTCAGTCCTTCCAGAAAAATTTGAGTTTTTTTGTGATTTTTGCGGGGCAAACATCCTTGATTATTCGGCACGTTTTCTTAAAAAATGCGATGGAATATTCTATATATGATATTTATGCAATTTTGTGCGATGAAATTGCGGGAACTTGCAAAAACTGGTTTCATCATGACTTCATCATAACGTTCCCATGGCAACAGGGGAAAATGGCTGCTCTTGTGTGAAGTAAACGCAACATTTTTCTACTTTCTGCTGAGATCTAATCCTTCAGGGATTATGAAATCATGCAATACCCCCCATATTTCGTGCGGAAATCGTCAATTTATGCAGCGTATTAAAAAAAATGCACCCTCCCCGGCATAAATGTGCAGACTTTGGCTGATTATGCGTTGAATTATGCGATCGCATATTCACGAGAATATGAGCGCTGGTTGCTGGTTGTATTTGTGTATGGTGCTACAGAGCTCCGGGACGCCATGTTATGGTTTCGGTATTTTGCTTTGGTTATTGTGATTGTGCAGTTTTCTGTCTTTGTATATATGTTTGTAGATTTCCGTATGTTCCCTGTCTTGTAGATTTATCCTGTTTTGTGTATTCCGAGTAGTGTGTGTTTCTGTTCCCTGTTTTATTTTGATAGTCTGGTTTTCTGTCTTGTCGTGTCTAGTTCTGCTTCCTGTGTGATTGTCTGATGCGCTCCACCTGTTCCCCAGCCCTGGTGTCACCTCTCCCGTGTTTGCTCGTTACCTAGTTTATTTAACCTCTGTGTTTCCTTTGTCTTGTGTCAGATCGTTCTGTGTTTTTGCCCTGCTAGTTTGCGTCTCAGCCATGTGCCTTGCTTGCACTCTTCCCTGCGTTTCTTTTGTTCCTGTGAGTTTTCCCAGAATCAAATGCATTAAACATATGAACATAACCAACTGTTTGAGATTTATAAAGGTTACTATTTGTTTTCATACCACAATGAATGTTTGAAGTGAAGTATACTTTATACTTCTGTTTGGGTTATACCGAGTGAATGGTCATGGACATTTTATTATGGATCATTGAAAAGTCATGAAAAGAGTTTTGATTCTAAACTCATTTCTGGATGCAAATTTCAAAAACAATGCGGCAGCAAGTACGTAGCCTACGCAGGGTTTGTCCTTCTTAGAGGAATCGTTGGCGCCTCTCCAAAGAGGTTTTAGGCAGCACCACAATGAAAAACACCAGTGCCAAAATGATATGAATGGAGAGAGAAAATAGCAATTCAACTCATCTCCATGTTCTCATCCTTGCATAAGAGTACAAAGGAGTTATGATTGTGTGTCATGTTATAATGCCGCATGACATGAAAAGAGTTTTGAAATATCGTCCATAAAAATGTGTGTTGTACCCTGTATGTTTGACCGCAGTGACAGTTCATAGTTACAGGTGTCACTCTGAAGCCTGTGGCCCCGCCTCCATCAGTGATGTCACCTGTGTGTCACCTGTTGGCCTCCCTACCTCCTTTTATAACCAGACAGCTGCCCTTGTTTCTGCCTGCCATCTTCTCTCCGAACGCTTGTCGATCTCATTACACGTTGAAACATTACGATGCATAAATTTGCACACGAATGAGGTGAAACCATGTTGACTTTTCTGCAGAGTTCAGCCCGCTGCAGTTCACAGCAGGCGTGTGTTATGGGAAGCTTGTTGACATAGAAAAAAATGTGCTAATTAAAGCTTTAAATAAGGACTTTATTAACATAACTGGTCCTGTGTTAAACATGATGGAGATTAACGAGGCAGCTGAAGGGAGGTGTCGGCTGTCTGATTTTAGCATTTTAATCATTATGTTTTTGGGTCATCCGTACCATTCTTGTGAACGCCATATCTCAGGAACGCCTTGAGGTTTTTTTTTCAAATTTGACACAATGTCCACTTAGACTTTAAAGGGTAACTACCAATTTTGTTTGGTCGGCAGCTGCGAAACAAGCTACAGTGTAATGTTAATAGGGCAATTGTCCAGCTTGTATTTACCTTCACAAAGTGCTCGTTATGCCATTGACAGACTCAGATTAATATTCTAAGTGTTTGACAACATTATGGAAAGGATCCCTATAGAGATAGACCTTTAAAACCTCTTTGAGACCTTTCTGTTTAAGCAGAAACAGCTCTGAAGTTGCTAGCTCTAAACCCACCAGACTCCATTTAAAAAAGCAATACTTTTAAGAGTGTATAGAGCCAACATATTTCCACATGTAAATCGGTAAACTATGTGTTTATTTCCACCAAAAGTAGAGTCGTGATGGTTGGAAAAGTGGAGAGACGACCCAAAACGGCTTTTCATAGTTTCATTTTGTTTCTGCCGACTTTGAATGAAGTGTATTTGACGATGCTAAAATTTCTGTTTATTTACATGGAGTCTGGTGGGTTCAGCGAACTAAATTTCGCGGATGTTTTTAAGTTTAAGAAAAGGATGCTTCTCTTTAACAGAAAGGTCGACCTCCTTAAAAATCCTTTCCATAATGTTGTCAGACATTAAGAATATTAATCTGAGTCTGTCAGCGACAAAAAGGGCACTTTGGTGAAGGTAAATACAAGCTGGACAATTGCCCCATTAACTTACATTGTAGCTTGTTTCTCCGCTGCCGACTGCAGAGATCTCGCTTAATACTGGACCAGCGTCAAAGACTGTTGTTCCCATCAGTCAGTTAGACACAAACACATAGTAACATAGGGTCCAGGTTGAAAAAACAAACGGTAGTTACCCTTTAAGATGACGAATTAACAAATTGGTGACACTTATCTTGAAACTGTGGTGACTGTAAATGGATCTTCTGTGGCCGGGTTGAAGCTGTGTGTGAAGCATCCACGTTTTTAGAATCGTAGCTTCTTTGCGGCAACATCCACATTTAAAGCATTTTCTACTGTCATGGCTGCATATGAGTCTGGACCTTGGATTTGATTACAGTGAATAACTTTACATCTGAAGCGTGATCTAAAATCTGTCTGTTTATTTCTAAAGAAACACGACACTGTATAAAAGGCTCCATTACCTTGTACCTCACGTTATGGCTCCGTAGCAGACGCTTTTATAACAATAGGCTAACGATTGGGTCATAACCACGAGACTTACTGTCACACAGTAGAGGAATTACCGTATAGTACAGGAGAAGCTCACAGGCAGTTTGGACTTCCATTATCTGTTTAGGTTTAATGACTAATGTTAACTAGCATGTTAGTGATCAGTAATTAGCCTGTGCCTATGTTATCTCCTTACATATACCTACGCTCTCCGTCTCTGTAAGATTGGGAATGATTGAGATTTCTCTCGGCACAGCTACCAGAAGACTTCACACTTTCAGACAGGTTGCTCACGTCACATTTACGTTGTCTCTCTCAGTTGGAGGCTGCTCAGTAAAGCTAGAGATCACCGGAAAAGTGCTTCTAATATCCTTCACTGGTCTCCGTCCAGAGACACGGGGTCTGTTGGTCCATTATATATACTGTCTATGGTCTGGACCAAGCGGCAACTTGCAGGTCTGAGAAGTGAAGCCAAAGCTGAATCTTCTTGAAGCTGCATTCTCTGTAACTTCCAGCAGGGGGCGACTCCACTGGCTCCAAACAGAAGTCTGTTTCTATAGAAGTCTCTGAGAAAATGAGCCTACTTCTCACTAGATTTATTACCTCAGTAAACATTTTCGTAATGAGTTTATGGTCTCGATCGCTAGTTTCAAGTCTTCTTCAACACAGCATGATGTTCATTTAGTAAATGATGCTCCCATTTATTTTAAAACAGACGATAAAGCAGGGGATGCTTTAGGACCTGTCAGTCAGGACAGAGGCTTAGCAATGCTAACCATGCTAACACTGGGGACATTACAATACACCTCAACTTGTTTTTGGCTGATTTCCTCATTTCATTTTAAACTTTGACCCTGTCACTGTGTGTTTTCACTTCATCAAAGTTGATTGGAACAATTTGGTCGCCTAAAAATGTCTCGTTCAGCGTTCTGCCTACCAACCAAGCTAGCTTGCGTTAGCTGGTAACTTAGAGAAAGTCGCCGATTTCCAACTAGCCGTGCATGCAGATGAACGGCGCCAGTACCTGTAGGGCCGCGTTTATCTGGATGACTCGCGTCAGAAGGGTCGAAAGACTTTCCCTCTTTAGCGTTTAGCTTAGCACAGCATCATTGAAACCATAAACAACACTGGCTTAGACACGTCATCCTCCCCCAGCTCTGCCCTTTCGTCGAAATATGTTCACTTCTGGCTCCAAAATACCAAGATGGCAACGGCCAAAATGCAAACCGCTGCCTTCAAAGCGGCAGTTCACAAACCAACGGGTGACGCCACAAGCTATGTTTCCACCCGATTGAATTTCATGAATATCGACTCAAAGGAAATACGTTCGGTCTCATCGGATTTTATCTTGATCGATATATAGATCGGCTTATGCGATAAACGCTGATGGAAACGTTATTTGCCGAATAAATTAATGAATTGCGATTAAGTTTTAGGTAATTTTATGGTTGCAACCTGCCAAAAAATGAAGAAGAAGAAGAAGTTGTAGTTCATTCCCGCCCAGTATTTCCTCTCTGTCTGCACACATGACAGGCGTCAACAAAGACATGATGGAAGCAGACGAACGAGGAGACGAGAGACTTTTTGAATTTAAATTACGAGCAAAATAAGACGGCTATTTTAGATAGCAAAAATCTAAGAAATGCCAAAATTTATCAGGAAGTCGCGAAGGAAACGACCAACAAAGGTTAGGACAAGCCGTGGGACGTCCTGCGGAGTAAATGGAAGGAGCTCAAACAGCGATACACGTCTCCAAAGAGACAGTTGTCTCTCAGCGGTGCCGGAGGGAAAACTAAAAGGCAAGTTCCACCTTTCTGATGAGCTGGATCAGATCCTCGGCCAAAGGCCCATCGGAGCTTAGCTTGGCTTCTAATATTAACAACAACTACTACCTTTGTACTTTTGTCTAGCAAAACTTTGTTCGCAAATGTGTTCCTGAATGTTGTGCGATTCAGTACGAAATGAACGGAAACACCTTAAAATGTCTCAAATCAATTCGATATACCAATTTAATCGCAAAACAGCATGTGACATCATCACTTTAAAGCCGTTGGATGGAAACACACTTTCACACTCAGCTTTATTCGCATGAGTTTTTTTACCGAACTTCAGATAATTCGATTGACAAGTGGATGGAAACTTAGCTACAGATGCTACATCCAATATTTTTACAATCTCTGGTTTTGACAAACATACAGGTGGTAATGCTAGGTTTATCTGATTCTGGTCAAATTGAGCAATTAAAAAAATATGTTAAAAGCAACAACAAAAAAACCTGTGTTCTTGGCTGCTGTCTTCAACAAGACACCTTTTTTTCACCATGTGTGAATGTGTGTTAGACTCTTCGGTCCCCACGTTTCACACTTTTTCATTAGCTGGGACTCGTGTTAGTTTGGAGGCTGTGTTCTTCTTGTCTGAACGCACACAGCCAGAGAGAGAGAGGGAAAAAGTTTGCCTTAATTAATCTGTAGGCGTCTCGGGATTCAAAGCACTTTGCCCTCATTATTTGGATATGATGTTTAATTAGTTCTCCTAAATTAAAGAACTGCTAAATAAAATGACGCGCTAATTCCTCCTAAATCCACAGTTACTTCAACCTTGTGATGTAGAAAACCTTAAAGTGCTGCAGAGACGCACATGACTGGGCCCCGAGCTGCATCAGAACTCAATCACAGAGGTCCATTTTCTGTCCTGTTTGCTTTTTTACATACATATGGGTGTCCTGATTCGATTTGACTTTCGTTTTAAACATTACAGGGACGAAAATGCCACAATAAGAGCCACGAGATGGCAGAAGGGTGC
>NC_053134.1:3703307-3706418 GCF_010015445.1 Perca fluviatilis
CCTTCCGCATAACCCCCCCCCCCATCACCCTCACAACCCCTCACCCCCATCACATACCCTTCACCATACCCCCATCATCACATACCTTCACCATACCCCCATCATCACATTCCACCTACCCCCACATCATCACATACCCTTCACCATACCCCCACCACATCCCTTCACCATACCCCCACATATACATACCCTTCACCATACCCCCCATCATCACATATCCCCACCATACCCCCACATCACCACATACCCCTTCACCATACCCCCACATCATCACATACCCTTCACCATACCCCCACATCATCACATACCCTTCACCATACCCCCACATCATCACATACCCTTCACCATACCCCCACATCATCACATACCCTTCACCATACCCCCATCATCACATACCCTTCACCATACCCCCACATCATCACATACCCTTCCACCATACCCCCACATCACACATACCCTTCACCTAACCCACATCATCACATACCCTTCACCATACCCCCACATCATCACATACCCTTCACCATACCCCACATCATCACATACCCTTCACCATACCCCACATCATCACACCCTTCACCATACCCCCACCATCCACCCCACATCATCACATACACCCTTCACCTATACCCCCACATCATCACATACCCTTCCCAACACCCCCATCATCACATACCCTTCACCATACCCCCATCATCACATACCCTTCACCATACCCCCACATCATCACATACCCTTCACCATACCCCCCAATCATCACATACCCTCACCATACCCACATATCACACCTTCACCATACCCCCCAATCATCACATACCCTTCACCATACCCCCATCATCACATACCCTTCACCATACCCCCACATCATCACATACCCTTCACCATACCCCACATCACACATACCCTTCACCATACCCCCACATCATCACATACCCTTCACCATACCCCACATCATCACATACCCTTCAACTACCCCCACATCATCACATACCCTTCACCATACCCCCATCATCACATACCCTTCACCATACCCCCACATCATCACATACCCCACCATACCCCCACATCATCACATACCCTTCACCATACCCCCACATCACATACCCTTCACCATACCCCCCATCACATACCCTTCACCATACCCCACATCACCCCACCATACCCCCATCACACACCCTTCACCATACCCCCCATCATCACATACCCTTCACCATACCCCACATCACACACACCCCTTCCATACCCCCACATCACATACCCCTCACCATACCCCCACACATCACATACCCTTCACCATACCCCCCACATCATCACATACCCTTCAATACCCCCATCATCATCACATACCCTTCACCATACCCCCACATCATCACATACCCTTTCACCATATACCCCCACATCATCACATACCCTCTCACATACCCCCCATCATCACATACCCTTCACCTATACCCCCACATCATCACATACCCTTCACCATACCCCCCATCATCACATACCCCACCATACCCCACATCATCACATACCCTTCACCATACCCCACACATCACATACCCCTTCCACCATACCCCCACATCATCACATACCCTTCACCATACCCCCACATCACTCACATACCCTTCACCATACCCCCCATCATCACAACCCACCATACCCCCAATCATCACAACCCTCACCATACCCTACATCATCACATACCCTTCACCCCCCCATCATCACATACCCTTCACCATACCCCCACATCATCACATACCTTCACCTATACCCCCACATCATCACATACCCCTTCCACCATACCCCACATCATCACATACCCTTCACCATACCCCCACATCATCACATACCCTTCACCATACCCCCCACATCACATACCCCACCATAAACATCATCACATACCCTTCACCATACCCCCACATCACATACCCTTTCACCATACCCCCACATCATCACATACCCTTCACCTATACCCCCACATCATCACATACCCCTCACCATACCCCCACATCATCACATACCCTTCACCATACCCCACATCATCACATACCCTTTCAACTATACCCCCCATCATCACATACCCTCACCATACCCCCACATCATCACATACCCTTTCACCATATACCCCCACATCATCACATACACCCTTCCCATTCACATCATCACATACCCTTCACCATACCCCATCATCACATACCCTTCACCATACCCCCAACATCACATACCCTTCACCATACCCCACATCATCACATACCCTCCACCATACCCCACATCATCACATACCCTTCCACCATACCCCCACATCATCACATACCCTTCACCACACCCCCCATCACACCAATTATACCCCCCACATCATCACATACCCTTCACCATACCCCACATCATCACATACCCTTCCACCATACCCCCACATCATCACATACCCTTCACCATACCCCCAACATCATCACATACCCTTCCACCATACCCCCACATCATCACATACCCTTCACCATACCCCCATCATCATCACATACCCTTCCACCATACCCCACATCATCACATACCCCACCATACCCCCAACATCATCACATACCCTCCACCATACCCCCACATCATCACACCTTCACCATAATTCCCATCATCATCACATACCACCATACCCCCATCATCATGACACCACCATACCCCTAATCATCACATAACCCTTCACCATACCCCCACATCACATACCCCACCATAACCCCACAATCATCACATACCCCACCATAATTCCCCAACACACCACCATACCCCACATCATCACATACCCCACCATACCCCAATCATCACATACCCTTTGCACTATACCCCCATATCACCACACTTCACCATACCCATCACCACATACCCTTTCACCATACCCCCCAACACCACCATGCCCACATCACATACCCCTCACTCATACCCTTATCATCATTCCTTTCAATTCATACCTCTATCATCATACCCTCACCTCATGATTGTACGTATTTCCATAAGATCATCCTCAATGCAAATCAAAACCACAGCTAACTGACACAAAACCACCAACCCCAGCCGCGTGCTCTGTGAGAGCGTGTGAGTGGAGGCTATTGTAATTGAATGGTGAGCATTGAT
>NC_053134.1:3706880-3709380 GCF_010015445.1 Perca fluviatilis
TGTCTTAACCGACGCTGACTCAAGTGACATCACTTGAGGACATTTATCAGACTTCACACAGCTCCCTCTGGAGACACTAAATCAGTTATACTGCTACTTTTACAGAGTTGAGTGGAGTAAAAAAAACTATTTGCCATTTGTTGTTCACATCAGAGGACATTTGCATAAAGTGGAAACTTTCTCCTCCACTTCGTGCTGCCGAGTCTTGACTGGCGTCCTGCTGCTTCGCCAGTGTTTGACTCCACATGTGTGAAAAGACGGGAGTTTAAAGTGGACTTTGAGTCAACCAAGGACAGCCGGCAATGTACTGCTGAAATTGCTGTTTCCAATACCCCCTCTTCTACTGAGAAAGAGTTATCAGACGGATGCAGCTGGCACAAACAAACACACGCACACACACACACAGACACACACAGACACACACACACACACACACACACACACACACACACACACACACACACACACACACACACACACGTCTGTGAGCTTCTTATGGACAATAATGGATAAAATGGATCAGAAGAAGTAGAAACTGAAATAGTCTCTTCTCTCTCTGCAGGTTTCAGTGTCAGACCAATGGCTGGACTGTTACAGACACACTGAGACATAGTGTGTGTGTGTGTGTGTGTGTGTGTGTGTTTCTGTGTATCATGTGTGTGTGTGTATTAATAAGTGCGTGTGGTAGTGTGGTCCATGCTGGGCTTATCCAAGTAGAAAATGAGTGTATGTGTGTGATGCCAGCAGCTTGGCGGTCCACCTGGACGCTGCCCAGGGCTGTGTGTGTGTGTGTGTGTGTGTGTGTGTATATATATATATATATATGTGTGTGTGTGTGTGTGTGTGTGTGTGTGTGTGTGTGTGTGTGTGTGTGTGTGTGTGTGTGCGTGTGTGCGTGTGTGTGTGTGTACATGATTGTGTGTGTGTGTGTGTGTGTGTGTGTACATGATTGTGTGTGTGTGTGTGTGTGTGTGTACATGATTGTGTGTGTGTGTGTGTGTGTCAGGGTGTAACAGATGAAGGACAGTAAAAGCTGATCCTGAGTCTCCTGTTGAAGATCCCAAAGATTTTTTTTTTTTTATCAATCTGGCTTCTGTTTCTTAGTTTCATCCTCCGTCCTGTCAGTTACGACGACATTTCACTCAGCAGCTTCATCAGGTGTGTTTACATCCACCTGTTTTCATGCGCATTTTCATTTTGTGCAAAAAAAAAAAAAAAGATCCTGAGTGGAAACTCAAAATATCACATGTCATTCGAGGTGGACAGACAAGCAAACGTGTGATGGGAACAGACTTGGAGAATTAATCAATGACATGGAAACCTGTTCTTTTGCAGATTCTCTAAAAATGTGCCCAATATTAGAAATCTGACTGTCAGTAAAAACTAAGGCTGGTTACACACTGGCTGTGCTAGCCCTGTCTTTACACATGGATGTTTCCCATTGGTTACTGCACTCAAGCAGTAGTAATACTTAGGGCTGCCACCTCTTAGTCGATTAGTCGACTAATCGGTCGTTTTGGTCTTAGTTGACTAAGATTTCTTTAGTTGATAAGTCATTTTTTATGCTTATTCATGCTTAATTACTCATTTCCAAGAAACTTATCAGCACATTTGTGGTAAACACAAGATATAAAGTGGTGCTTTTGCAGGATTAATTGTGGAGAAACTCAGTTTTTAGAGATGGTTAATTAACTACATTTATATTGTGCTTTTCTAGTCTTAACCACCTCTCAAAGCGCACAGCTCTGTCGATTAAATCAACTAATCGATTAGTCGACAAAATCGTATAAGTGTTAGTCGGCTAAGACTTTCTTTAGCCCTAGTAATACTTCATGTTAAACATAAATATATACCGATTTGATTGACACGTGCAATATTTGCAATATATTTGTTTACATTTATATATCTGCATTTATATCAAAACCTCGAGACTTTCAACCATCAACATGTCATTTATTAATATGTATTTGTGTCTAAACAACATATAAACATTAGCCTGGATGCCAGACGAACTTAGCCCCGCCCACAAAATTCGAGGTTGGGAACTAGAATCAGAGTAGGACCATGTCAGGCTATATAAACATCTTTTCCTGTTCTGTTTTGTCTGGAAACGCTTCCAACATGCTTGCGTGTCGCGTGAAAAATAGGCGTCGGTCCTATTTCTAGCATGCACGAGTTTTCGTGGGGCGGCTCGAGCCGCGCCTGAGCCGTGCGTGCCACGCAGGTGGTGTGTAAGCTCTAACCTGTTACCATGGGAGCCCAAATATGAACGCTCACGCCACGCAGCCAGTGTGTAGACAGCCCGGTAACGTGGTCTCCTAAGCGGCGGGGAGCGAGGCGGAAGGACAGCAGCGCGCGCTAGTTAAATCTTGTCTCATGTGTGGTTTGATGAACAGTAAATTTATCAAATTTAGTGTCCCGTTTTGCAATTTTTCAAGCCACTGTTTTAGCTGTTTTAATGGGAACGCAGCCATAGAGGTACGGGGCGGCTATGGCTAAG
>NC_053134.1:3714380-3731880 GCF_010015445.1 Perca fluviatilis
TCAGGTCAGCTGCTAGCTGCTAGCTGGTAGCTGGTAGCAGCTAGCAGCTAGCAGCTAGCAGCTAGCATCTAGCAGTCATCAGATCAGCTGCTAGCTGCTAGCTGGTAGCAGCTAGCATCTAGCAGTCATCAGGTCAGCTGCTAGCTGCTAGCAGCTAGCATCTAGCAGTCATCAGATCAGCTGCTAGCTGCGAGCTGGTAGCAGCTAGCATCTCGCAGTCATCAGATCAGCTGCTAGCTGCTAGCTGCTACCAGCTAGCATCTAGCAGTCATCAGATCAGCTGCTAGCTTTTCTTAGACATAAGTAGGGGGGGCGCCAAGGAAACAAGGTTGGGAACCACTGTTTTAAGGGATGCATTACAGTAAAGTGATTAAAGTAAAGTCATTTTCTAAACTTACCAGACTGTTGTAACTGTTCTATTATTCACCTTTACCCACTTAGTCATTATATCCACATTACTGATGATTATTTATCACAAATCTCATTGTGTAAATATGTTGTGAAAGCACCGAAAGTCAACCCTAGAATAACGTTGCGGTATCGATATCGAGGTATTTGGTAAAAAATAAATATCATGATATTTGATTTTCTCCATATCGCCCAGCCCTAGTGTAGCCTGTTTGTTTGTGAGGAAACTTTGTGAGAAGGACGCTGGTGTCGAGCGGCAGACAGCAGAGGTCTGGCCACCGATCGGTCTCGCTGTGGCCCGAAGGCAGGCAGGTGCTGGGCCCTTCTGGACGCGCCAGCTAAGAAATCAGGGTCATGAACCTGTAAAATCACACCGGTAGTGTTTGTGTTTCCCTCAACAGGTTTCTAAAAGAGCGTTTCCAAAGCCTGGAGTTTGGGGTCATCTCGTTACTGGAGCCAGAAAATCCTAATTTGGGCAGATCTGTGGGCTAATGCGACTTATTTTAATACATACATTTTTTTTTATGTCAGAAATATGGGATGTCGAAATTAGTGCCAAAAAGGTACATAAAAAGTGATAATAATGTGAAATGTGTCAAAAAAAGTGACAAAACGTTGGGGAAAAGTGTCAAAAATGTTGAAAGAAGCGACAAAAACGACGATAAAAACATAAAAAACATCAGAAGAAAACGTCAACAATGTTGAAAAAGTGACAAAAACGTCAGAAAAAGCAATAAAAATGTTGGAAAAAAACATTGAAAAAAGGGAAGACGACACAGGGATTAACAATCAGAGGAGGAAGAGGTTCTCAGATCTGTTACTGAAGTAAAAGCATACGCGTGAAAATATACTTAAAGTACCAAAAGTAAAGTACTACAGCTGGTGGTTATCATAAAAATGTAAATCCTGCCACTACTGGATTTGTTTTGGGAATCTGCTCTGCCATTTCTTTAAAAATAATTAAAAAAAAACACAGATCAGTGTCACTTCTGCAATCATCTTACATTCATATCACCCAAATTATGTGTGCAGTGTGCATCATATGGACGGGTGCAGCGTCTCCAGCAGCACAGAGCTGCCTGTGGACGCCTGTCTGTAAATACAACCCAAGGGGGGGTAAGCTTCGCTTCAGAACTCGAACCTCCTATGGCGCCATTTTGACGCTACAAAGAGATCACCTCCCGTTAGCATCCCACTGACTAGCATTCATTTTGGCGCCACTTTGACAGCGAATAACTTTACATCTGAAGCGTTTAAAGACTCTATTTGTCCGTTGTTTATTTCTAAAGAAACACGACAATGTATAAAAGGCTCCATTACCTTGTAGCTCACGTTATGGCTCCGTAGCAGACGCTTTTATAACAATAGGCTAACGATTGGCTAATCATAACCACGAGACTTACTGTCACACAGTAGAGGAATTACCGTATAGTACAGGAGAAGCTCACAGGCAGTTTGGACTTCCATTATCTGTTTAGGTTTAATGACTAATGTTAACTAGCATGTTAGTGATCAGTAATTAGCCTGTGCCTATGTTATCTCCTTACATATACCTACGCTCTCCGTCTCTGTGAGATTGGGAATGATTGAGATTTCTCTCGGCACAGCTACCAGAAGACTTCACACTTTCAGACAGGTTGCTCACGTCACATCTACGTTGTCTCTCTCAGTTGGAGGCTGCTCAGTAGTGGTGGGCAGATCGAGGCTTCGTGAAACAATGAAACAGTTGAAGCAAATGTTCCATATTGTGTCGAGGCTTCGAAACAATCTGACACCCGTCTCAACGATGACACCTAGTGGTCACTGGCAGGTGGTGATCTGAAACAACCTTGATAACGAGCCATTAAAAAAATAAAAAATGTATTATTGTATTGTATTATTTTTCTAATATGTGAAGCTTGTAAGGCTTGCAGACTCCTCAATGTGCATAATGCTATTTTGGTCATAAAAAATGAATATTAATAAAAGAAATCAAGCCACAATGTCTCACTTTTTTATAGATTTTCATTCAAAAATATTTATTTCTCTGCTGTGGAAGGACTTAGCCTACTTCGTGTTTTACAGATAATTTCTCCAGCCTTTGAAAAAATCCTCTCACAAGGGACACTTGTTGCTGGCATGCAAAGATATTTTTTAGCAAGGACATACAAATGAGGAAAGATTACTGCTCTCTCTTTCCAGTAAGTTAGGGGATCATGAGTTCTGGGCAAAAACGCAGAGTGGAGGTATTTTTTCACTTCCACTGTGGCATCAGCTGTAGCATTATGTATAATCTGGGTTTTACAGATACGATCATTAAAACATTCCCATAAACTGTCCTGTCCTATCTATCTATCTATCTATCTATCTATCTATCTATCTATCTATCTATCTATCTATCTATCTATCTATCTATCTATCTATCTATGTGTCACTGTATGTAGGTGTATACTCTGTCTGTCTCACTCTATCAGTCAATGTGTAAATTTAAATGTAAGCCTAAATATAACTAAACAACTCGCACTTTGAATGTCACTATATCACCAAATATCCGCTATCTCAAAATCAAACTCATCTCACAAAAACCCACGAGGTCAAGGTGCATTGACTTCACTTTTAAACTGATGTGCGATGTGTGTTCCCGACCCTGTCAATCAAACGCTGATTTGGCGGACCATGCCACCTGTTGAAACACTAGTGAAACACTCCGGTGTTTCATTTAGCCGTAGTCACGTGACATCAGTGTTTCGAAACATCTGCGCTTCGGGATCTCTCTCTGCAAAGCTTCGGAACGTCAGTTTCACTTCAGCCATCCCTACTGCTCAGTAAAGCTAGAGATCACCGGAAAAGTGCTTCTAATATCCTTCACTGGTCTCCGTCCAGAGACACGGGCTCTGTTGGTCCATTATATATATGTCAATGATACAACCCGGTCTCACGGCAGTTCGTGTAAATGTCAACGTTATTCTTAATCTATTGATACGTGTTCACAGAGACGTTTTTCAGGAGGCCTGAACGAGTTCGCCGACAACGTGCTGCCAGGACTCTGAGAGTGACTGCAGGTCTCTCAGGTAAACTCACCGGGTTGAGATGAGTTCTTTTATGGTGAATGAAAGGCTCGATCCGACGAAGCAGCTCACTGAATCAAATCGAAGCATTGACGGCAATGCTGCTGCCAGTTCTGCCGTTGTTTTACCTTTTACTTCTTCTTCTGGTCAGTAGAAAGGGCAGCGTCGGTAGCCTTTGCTCATTAGCGCCACCTCTGTTCAGGAGAAGACTGCAGCTAGTGTCGCGACCACCAGCGCAGGTATAAATACTCACGGCGATCTCATGACGTCACATTTGTATGCGCCAGCTGCGCTGCGTCCGGTATATAACACGCTAAACGCCGGGGGACGCGCCACAGTAACACGCGGGACAAAACGCCACACGCAGGGACGCCATCCCCGCTTGCCCGGGTGAAAGTCCCGTTGTTGTTTGACCTATCTACGATTGTTTGGTTGCTAACGTTAGCTCAAAACGCCTTTCAAGTGACAGCCTTTGTTGTGTCTGATTGCTAACTCATAGCTAGCAGTCATTTCAAAAACGTTTTAGCTATCTACGATTGTTTGGTTGCTAACGTTAGCTCAAAACGCCTTTTAAGTGACAGCCTTTGTTGTGTCTGATTGCTAACTCGTAGCTAGCAGTCATTTCAAAAACGTTTTAGCTATCTACGATTGTTTGGTTGCTAACGTTAGCTCAAAACGCCTTTCAAGTGACAGCCTTTGTTGTGTCTGATTGCTAACTTGTAGCTAGCAGTCATTTCAAAAACGTTTTAGCTATCTATGATTGTTTGATTGCTAACGTTAGCTAAAAACGCCATTAGCATCTAGTAGGCTACTTGATTGCTAACGTTAGCTCAAACCGCCGTTAGCATCTTGTAGGTTACTTGTCGCAAAGTGACGCATGCGCAACTCACATCTGCACTCTACTCACTTTGGGTAGTGGCAACGACATCCCCGGGAAACAAAGCGCTACACGCGGGGACGCCATCCCCGCTCGCCCGGGTGAAAGTCCCGTTGTTGTTTGACCCGTCCACCACCCCGACCAACCTCCCTACGCGGATTTTCGGCTTTTTGTATCACTCCCTACAATTTTTCGTGCTGTGTCCACAAAATACGCTTCCCATTGAAATACATTACTTCACATTTTCGTGTTGTCCACCACGTAAAAACCGACAAAAACGTAGGGCTGCACAATTAATCGAATTTTAATCACGATCACGATTTTGGCTTCCCACGATCAAATTTGTGTGATCGAGCGATATTTAAAATGCGTCATTCCGTTCATAGAACAGTTTTTGCAAAGCCAATCTAGCGCTCCATAAACCACTGTTTGATCACATGTCTCCATGAGCCAATCAGAGCTGTTCCCTGCCTGCACCGCGCAGCTTAGTTTCTAGATGTCACAGAGGACAGAGTAACGTGAGGAAAATTCCACAACAGGTAGCAGTCGGTCATCATAAGCCGGTCACAATGTTTACCAGTTTACCAGTAAACGCAACATTTTGTCCCTTCTGTGTTGTTTTTCAGACAACAGCAGTGACCATAGTGCTAGTTTGTGTCTTTTAGCTCATAGCTTTAGCAGCAGACTGTTGGACGTCCCGCTGTTGGAATCCTACAGTGAAATCCTGTCACACTACACTGTTTAGCAGTCAGCATTTTAGCCGTGTTTAATCCAGTTACTAATGTGGCTAACGGTAGGCTAACGTTACCTGCTGTGTAACGTGTTATTAGTGTTTACTGTGGCTAACGGTAGGCTAACGTTACCTGCTGTGTAACGTGTCATTAGTGTTTACTGTGGCTAACGGTAGGCTAACGTTACCTGCTGTGTAACGTGTTATTAGTGTTTACTGTGGCTAACGGTAGGCTAACGTTACCTGCTGTGTAACGTGTCATTAGTGTTTACTGTGGCTAACGGTAGGCTAACGTTACCTGCTGTATAACGTGTTATTAGTGTTTACTGTGGCTAACGGTAGGCTAACGTTACCTGCTGTTAGACGTGTTATTAGTGTTTACTGTGGCTAACGGTAGGCTAACGTTACCTGCTGTGTAACGTCTTATTAGTGTTTACTGTGGCTAACGGTAGGCTAACGTTACCTGCTGTGTAACGTGTTATTAGTGTTTTACTGTGGCTAACGGTAGGCTACGCGTTACCTGCTGTGTAACGTCTTATTAGTGTTTACTGTGGCGAACGGTAGGCTAACGTTACCTGCTGTGTAACGTGTTATTAGTGTTTACTAGCGTGACATTCAGCGATGTTTATGTTGCCTCTGACGTGGGTTTGGAGCATCGAACCAGAGCGAACATGTATGTGTCAGTGTAATGAGCCACAGAAATACCGGGTAGCTCATTCGTCTGGTAGATACCAGGCACCACATGCGCGCCGTTAACGTGAACAGAAAATTGCGTTGCCTGTATCTTTCCACGGCAAACATGCATGTGTGAAAGCGGTCGCACAACAGCTGAAATGGCATACTCCTTCACAGTTTCCTTCAATAAAGGAGGAATGTAGCACAATATGGATGCAAAAGCAGTTATAATTATATAATTATGTGACAATAAAACAAGAAATAATCGTGATAATTAATCGTGATCTCAATATTGATCAAAATAATCGTGATTATCATTTTGGCCATAATCGTGCAGCCCTACAAAAACGTCTCCGTGAACACGTATCAATAGATTAAAATAACATCACATTTACACAAACTGCCAATAATGCCGCAAATATCAGCCCGATATATCAGCCTATATCTACAAAGTAGCTCAAAATTGTACTTAAAAACAGTACATGAGCAAATGCCTTTGGTTGTCTGATCTGTCTTGTACTGTATTCTCTCTTGAACAGCGATTTACTGCGAGAACATTTGCATATACATTGTTATTTTCAGAGAGCCCACTGTGGCCACAGCGTAGCTGCAAGCTGTACACCTGAGGATTACATCGTTATCGCTCCGTGAGCACTACAGACATGTTGACAACACAACATTAAATCAACCCTGTTATATTTCATAGAACGGTCTCTGTGGCCAAACAATATTTACCATCCTCCCACTTATACCTGAATAAATCATGTTTTAATCAAACTGACTGTGGCAATCGAGATGAAACATTTAGTCAGTCAAGAGAAAATTAATTGGCACCTTTAATTGAGTAATCATTTAAGTTGTTTAATCACACAGAATTCCAATTATTTTTAGGGTTTCAGCTTCTAAAAAGGTGAAAAGTTGCAGGTTTTTCTGTGTTGTATATTCTTGTCAACTGAATATCTTTCGGTTTTGGACAAAACAAGACATTCAAAGACATCACCTCCTTTTTTTTTTTTTTTACTTTTTTGACGTTTTACAGAGTAAACAACGAATCAAGTTATTGGGAAAGAAAACAAATGGATTGAGCAATTATATAAAAAAAAGTCACTCAAAATTTAACAGGTTCTCACTAGGGGTGGGGGGAATAATCGATACAGCATAGTATCGCAGTATTTTCCGTGGCAATACTGTATCGATACACAGACGCCAAGTATGGATCTATTGTTATATATGTCTTGGTCAGTTTGTCTGCTTGACAATCCCATTTTGCAGCAATACAATTGAAGTGAGATGAATAAACAGGGAAATGTATATTTTTAGATAAAACAGATGTTGACAAATTTTCCTTTTGGGGACATCATTTGAAATTGGGCAAAATTTGAAGTTGGAAAAAAAGTAACAAATTGCAATTATCGCAGAATATTGCAATATGTTTAAAATCGCAATAATATCGTGATGATATCGTATCGTGAGGCCTCTGGGGATTCCCACCCTTAGTTGGTACTTGGTCCACGCTAAACCCTCCCACCAAGTTCCATGAAAATCAGATTTTTTCGTAAACCTGCTGAAAAACAAACAAGCAAAGCACACACCTTGTGGCACATCGCAATGGTTGAGGGGAATATGACTTTTTACTTCGCTTTAGAATAGATAACTTACACGACAAAAAAATCGGCTTGACAAGTTTTGGAAAATTATGAGCGTTTTCTTCAATTTCCTTGAGAATAAGGCTGAATCTCATTTCTCTGTCTTACCCCTTCCCATTAGTTTTTAGTTTTAAGGTTTTAAGGGGTAGATACCCCTTAAAACCAAGCAAAGTCACGAGCTTACTTGAAACCGAGGGGTACCCAGAATACACTGCACAACCGGCAACAATGGCGGCCAGATCAACCAGAGAGTCCCATAAATGTAAGTAGTGTCGGCTCAAATAATTGATTTAAAAATAAGGACAGTCTTGTGTTGTGCTCTACACAGTCCTGTATGTATATATATATAAATATATATATATATATATATATATATATATATATATACATACATACATACATACATACATACATACATATATACATACACACACATTTACACACACATACACACACACACATATATATATATATATATATATATATATATATTGCAAACAGACCTAAGAAGTAGGCCTACACAGATAAGAACATCTGCATCACCCCCACCACCAAAGTGAACATAGAATAACTATAAAATATATACATGCATTTGACACTGTTGTCAAAACCCACGCAATCGACATCCACACACTTGCAGACGGCATCTTGGAAGTTTGTGATCAATACTTGTCGCCTCTGGTGATGTAGCAGCCAGCTAGCAACGATGTATGATGACGTAACCGTAACCAAGTGGTATCTCACCCCTAACCACTCGGTTTCGAGGGACAAGGGCTAGGGGTAAGACGAAGGGGTAGGGGTAAGACGAAGGGCTAGGGGTAAGACGAAGGGGTAGGGGTAAGACGAAGGGGTAGGGGTAGGGGAAGGGGTAGGGGTAAGACGAAGGGGTAGACGAAGGGGTAGGGGTAAGACGAAGGGGTAGGGGAAGGGCTAGGGGTAAGACGAAGGGCTAGGGGTAAGACAAAGGGCTAGGGGTAAGACAAAGGGCTAGGGGTAAGACGAAGGGGTAGGGGTAGGGCTAGGGGTAAGACAAAGGGCTAGGGGTAAGACAAAGGGGTAGGGGTAAGACGAAGGGGTAGGGGTAGGGGAAGGGCTAGGGGTAAGACAAAGGGCTAGGTGTAGGGCTAGGGGTAAGACGAAGGGCTAGGGGTAAGACGAAGGGCTAGGGGTAAGACAAAGGGCTAGGGGTAGGGGAAGGGCTAGGGGTAAGACAAAGGGCTAGGGGTAGGGCTAGGGGTAAGACGAAGGGCTAGGGGTAAGACAAAGGGGTAGGGGTAGGGGAAGGGGTAAGACAGAGAAATGGTATTCAGCCTAACAACATGGATGTGGATGGTTGGAGTGGTAACTAGCTGGACTGAGCAGTTTCTGTTTGTTTTTTTGTCCAAATAACTAGGGCTGCTCCCTCTTAGTGGATTAGTCGACTAATCGGTGGTTTTGGTCTTAGTCAACTTAGATTTCTTTAGTCCATTAGTCATGTTTGATGCTGTTTTCATGCTGAATGACTTATTTCCAAGAAACGTACGAGCACATCTCTGGTAAACACAAGAATTAAAGTGGTGCTTTTAGCATGACTCTTTGCGGAGAAACTCAGATTTACAGATCTGTCGATTAAATCAACTAATCGATTAGTCGGTACGATTGAATGAGTGTAACTAGTCTAGAGTGTTACATGACTAATGGACTAAAGAGATCTAAGTTGACTAAAACCAAAACCACCGATTAGTCGACTAATCGACTAACAGGGAGCAGCCCTACTAGTTACAGGTTGATTCTTACATTTTTAGGATTGCAAATGCAGCTGCAAGCCGCCACAGAATGAGGAAGCGTTTGTCAATTTGCCTCGCCACGAAAAGAAGTCATTGGGAACGTGCTCCTGCGTGGAGGGTGGAGGAAGTCCTTCTACACGTGTTCTTACTTATTCATGAGGAAATCATCTAGCGAAACAAAATGAGAACACCTACTGTATATATAAGCCTAAGAGTTTTAAGCAGCCACATGTCTCGTGTGCATTTAAAGATAAGAGAACGTGTCCTCATTTTGTGGTGGCAGTCACGTAGAGTTTGTAGTGTTCAAACCGTTTAAATGGGAGCTAAAAATGGTTTGCTGAATCTGACACCATGTGTAAAAGGAGAAAAACTATCCCTGGTGCAGTTTAGGGGAGTGGTGACACGTCTGTTTTTGTTTATATATCTGCATCTTACTCTCTCGCATTTATTACATTTACATTAGAGCTGGGCAATAAATCAATATTATATCGATATCGTGATATGAGACTAGATATCGTCTTAGATTTTGGATATTGTAATATCGTAATATGACATACTGTAAGTGTTGTCTTTTACTGGTTTTAAAGGCTTAAAAAAAACTTTTATGAACCTACCAGACTGTTGTAGCTGTTCTATTATTTGCCTTTTCCCCCACTTAGACATTATGTCCACATTACTGATGATTATTTATCTAAAATCTAAGTTTGAACATATTTTGTTAAAGTACCAATTGTCAACCCTAGAATATCGCAGCAATATCGATATCGAGGTATTTGGTCAAGAATATCGTGATATCTGATTTTCTCCATATCGCGCAGCCATAATTTACATCAATATTGAGAGGACAAGACTGAAAATAGTGTATATAAATACTGTTGTGTCTTGTGATTCATGTTCAAAATCTAATTTTCTGCACGCTGCACTAAAAATGTCTCGTAAAAAACGCTGGACATGGGAATATTCATGTCCGAATCAGGGCTGCAACCAACGACTGTTTTCACATTTTATCTATTACAATTAGGGTTGGGTATCGTTTGGGTTTTTTCCCGATACCGGTGCTAAATCGATACTTTTACAACGGTGCCGGTGCCTAAACGGTGCCTGAACCAAAATATATATAATATATTTATAATGTATATAATATAAAATATAAAGAAAGAAGAAACACCAGAAGAAACGACAGTTGGCGACATTAAAGAACGGCTTGGTTCTTGCTAAGGCCATATGGTCACAATTAAATGATTAATAATGTAATAACAATAACTTATAACATTGACTTATTTCACCAGTAAATTTCTGGTAAACGAAAAAGACAAGCACCAGGTGGGAAAAGGGTATTTTACAATAACTTTGAATGCACCACGAGGCTGGCGAGTTTCAAGTGAACGCACCGTCTTTGTTGTTTTTCCGACAACGGCAGCTGCGGTCAGACTGTTGCGTCCCGCTTTTGGAATCCTCTACAGTGAAATACAGCCACACTTTACACGGCTTAACGTTAGCTGTCAGCATTTTAACCGTTGGGTTTAATCCAGCTACTAGCTAACGGTAACGTAGCATCCCGTGCAGCGATGCTTCTGAAACAAAGAAAGTCAGGCACCGAAATGTTGGTTCTTATTCGGTCTCGTTACTACCGTTTACGTCAGAACCGGTGCCCTATTGGCACCGCATTTCGGTACCCAACCCTAATTACAATGTTAAGTATTTAATGTATTAATCGGTCTATAATGTCAATAAATGTTGAATAAATGTCATCACAATTTTTTTTATGAAAACAGCATGTTGTTTGGACTGGAAATGTGATTATCAATGCAAAAGCCTTAAGTATTAATGGCGTGTTCCCGCCAAATGTGTTTCACACGAATTCGGTGGCACGATTCCATGCAAAGTCAATGCAAAGACGCGAATGAACGCAAAGTCGCTGCGCGATTTTTACGCACTACACAAGTGAGTACATAGTGTATACAATGTAATTCATGTAAGTGTATGAAAAGTATCTGAAATGAGACACACCTTTTACTTTTTTTCTTCCTAAAACCGATTAATGGATTATCAAAATAGTTGGCGATTAATTTAATAGTTGACAACTGATCAATACATCTTTGCATTTTGCAACTCTAAGTATATAATATAATTTCATATGACAAATAATACATTGATTGAGTACAAGTATACCTAAAAATTGTACTTAGGAACAGAACAATACTGATATATCTCCATAGTTTATAGTCATAGTCATAGTTCCATATTCCAAGTACTACAGCACAAAATATTTCACTACACTCATTAACACACCACAACATTACACCATATAGTAGTGTTATCTCAATGGAGGGGGTGTTATGAAAACGCTGACGGGTGCTGCTGTGTGCTGCCAGAAAACGTTAAAGTCACGAATTTTGACGGTTGTTGCGAGAGCAGAAAGAAACCGCAGAACACAGGTCTGTGTGTAGACCTAACACCTCACCTGTCAATATTTAATCAAACCATCAGTGTTCATTACTGCTGACTGCTGACTCTCCCGCGTCACCGAAACTGAGGGGTCACACATTTTACTGTAACACCATTAAACAGCGTCAGAGATACTGAGGGGGTCACACATTTTACTGTAACACCAGTCAACAGCGTCACAGATACTGAGGGGTCACATATTTTACTGTAACACCATTAAACACCGTCCGCAGCCCGATGAAGGTGGTCGAACTGAGTCAGCTACCACACACACACACACACACACACACACACACACACAGGTATGTACTAAAACACACACACAAACACACACACACACACACACACACACACAGAGAGAGACAGAAGGGCAGACCCTCGGTTGACCAGCAGCACCAACCGTTACTGAGCCGTTGGGTTACTTCGCTCCCCTGCTTAGCAACCGCGGTAACCCGTGAACGTTGTTAATGATAAACACGTTAGTAGCCTTTAACGTGAAATCACCTAACGTCACTGTAACCTCACCCGTTACGTCGGATAAAAACACACACACACACACACATACACACACATACACACGGTATCAGTTACCAACTTTCACTAATTTCAAGGCAGTCACCGTCTGCGCGAGCTCTAACGTTACCGGCGGCGCCAAACCACGCTGCACAGAGATTGCACATAATTAGTTCACGCGCTCTCACACACACACACACACACACACACACACACACACACACACACACACACACACACACACACACACACAGGTATGTACCAAAACACACACACACACACACACACACACAAGCTGGGACACACTCGCCGGCCGGTAAGAACCTGAGCCGCGTATCGGTCTGGTCTTACCTCCCTCCTGGTCCGGTTGGAGACAGGCCGGGATGTTTTTCTTCCAGCCGGGCATGATGCACCTCAGGGCGGATAGGGAGTCCAGGGCGGCCCGCTAGCAGACACACACCACCAGCAGCGGGAGGAGCAGCAGCGACCGCAACATGGCTAGTTAGCTTTAGCTTAAGCTGCTACACTACATACAGTAGGGATAGGGATCCACCTCCCCCTGCACTGTGAAGCCTGCCTCACTCTACCACTTGTTCTCTCTTTTTCAACCTCACAGGCACGCGAACCTCTCTCGCGCTCCCACCCCACCACCCCCAACCCTCTCTCTCTCTCTCTCTCTCTCTCTCTCTCTCTCTCCTTTTCTTCTCTTTGTCTATGTCTCTCTACCCCCTCCCCCTTCTGTAACTCTACCCCTGGAGCCTCGTTGTGGTCTCTGGAGGAGTGTGAGAGCGAGGTGGAGTAGTAGGCAGAGAGAGAGAGTGACGTGATGACCGCGAAGGAGCTCGCGAGGCAAACGGGGGTTACAATCCGACCGTTAGAATCCGAATCTGCTGCTTCAGATTATGCCCCCAAAAAAAAAAAGTGCTTTCAAACGTCTTTATTTTTCGCAGCCATTCAAGTGATTTGCGGCAAGCACTGAGCACGCGCATCCCGCCTTTATTCATTCATAGCAGAGAGAGAGAGAGGGGGAGAGCCTGGTAGAGTGACGTAGCAAGATCAATACAACTGCCCCCCAGCTAAAACAGCGTCATAGCAGCCGATAAAAGATGGAAGATTTATAGATAAACCACTTAAAAGTGTTTAAACAATGTCACCCAGACACGATAAATCCAATAGAAATGACAGGAATATGGTTAGAGTTGTAGGCTACCCCCCCCTTCTGTGACCTAGCACTCTGTAGCTAGCCACATGCTAATCGCCAGATCTTTTCTATGCAATTATTGTATATGTATATGTGGAAATGGCGAATAGGCCTAAAACTTGAAACGTAGGCTACTTCTATTGCATGATAACAAAGATGTTAAAACAAAGATAAAAATACGTTCATACTAAATATATTGTAACTTTTAATTTGACATATTTCAGATTCTGTCAATTAACAATCTGTAGTATAATGTGTAATGATCTTTCAGGTATATTAACCTGTAAACCACACACACACACACACACACACACACACACACACGCTGTAATTTCCCATCTTTGGGATCAATAAAAATCGATTTATCTATCTACACAAACAAACACACACACACATCACACACATGTCACACATACAGACACACACACACACACGATCACACATGCACACATGTCACACACACACACAGACACACACACACATGCACACATGTCACACACACAGACACATACACACACTGTACTTTCCCATCTTTGGGATCAATAAAAATCGATTTATCTATCTACACAAACACACACACAGACACACACACACACACCACACTCACACACACACACACACACAGACACACACACACGCTCACTCACACACACACACACACACACACACACACACACACACACACACATGTCACACACACACATACAGGTAGGCCTATTTGAAGTCTGGCTCCTGTCCTGACTCGCCTCTCAGGAATTCACCCCCTTCCTTCTCCCAGCTGTGTATTAAAGGGGAATTCTGCCAAATTTCAGCCTTTAATTTTTCCAGTAAAGTAGAGAACAAAGCAGCAGAGAGGGCTACAGAAGTAGAAACACCGAACCGAGCCCTAACCCTAATACCGTAGACGAATAGGAACACTTCGCTGTGACTTTGAGAGAGAGGGGGGGGAAGACATGCAGGAAATCGCCACAGGTCATATTCGAACCCTGGACCTCTTGCGTCATGGCATAAACTTACAAATATATGTGCGCCTGCTCTACCCACTGAGCCAACCCGGCCGCTGCTGTGACTTTTGACCTTTGCGCGATCACAGAAGGCTTATATCATGTGTTTTTTGTCATTACTTTGAATTCCTCACGTAGGAGACAGAAACTACCCACTATAGCTTTAAACACACATTTTTTTCATATTTTCTTTTGTAAATTATTTTCTTTTATATAATATCTCTGGACTTTTGCATTGCTTTTATTGCGATACTAAGGGCCACACTGGAAAATGAGAATCCCATTAAGCGCCAGACATGTTTGACATGATTCTTCTCAACCGAAAAGTTGAATAATACCTTTGACTGTATTATTTGTGTCTCATATAGCTTTCTCATTAACAGTTTGGTCGACATAAAGCCTTAAAAAGTCAGCAAAAAAGTTCCTTAGCCATCATAGAGTTTAGCAAATCAAAGATTATTATTATTTTTTTTTTTACAACAACCTGTTTCACAGCCTGAATATGTAAACTCTCTGGTTCTGTGGCAATTTCTGAGCCCCAAAGTCGGCAAATCTGGCAAATTCTGCTTTGAGTGTCGCACTTACTGCAGTCTGTGAAACAGTTTCCCGTCTTTTTGGTTTGGCTCACATCTAGGCGGGCCAAAATCTATTGTGAACATAAATTGATATGCAGGCCGGATCGCCTTGTGTTATAAATGATCCAAAATCTGCAAAGTAACTAATGTAGTGGAGTAAAAAGTACAATATTTACCTCTAAATTGTAGTGGTAGCAGTAAAAAGTAGCTTAAAATGGACATACTAAAGTAGAATTACCTCTAAATTGTACTTAAGTGCGGTACTTGAGTACATGTAGAGAGTTATATTCCAGCTCTGCATGTCAGTATGCATACTGACATGCAGAGCTGGAAACTGGAAAAAGAGACGTGTTAAAAATGACACGTGTTGTCATTTTTAACACGTCTCTTTTTGCAGTGTACAGTTTCCTACATCCATTTTAAATCTCTGTTTTAAAAAATCATTAGTGGGATAAATCCTCTTCATAATTTTAAATTGCATTTCTTTCACCTTTGGCGGGACAGGAAATTTTAAGTATTTACATCTAATTTAGTTTATTGTCTCCTTACCGAAGTCTTTGAGAATACACTGCAAAAAGAGATGACACAACTCTTGTGTTAAAAATGACACAACATGTGTAGAATTTTAACACATGTGGTGAGTGTGTTCAGGGACTACACACGTTGTGTCATTTTTAACACATGTCTTTTTGCAGTGTGCAGATTTCTCATTTTTCTATTTGTCAACAAGTAAACAAAGTGTTTAAGTGGACAGGCAACACATTGGATGGATTGTGTGTGTGTGTGTGTGTGTGTGTGTGTGTGTGTTACAGTGGACTGATTTGATGGTTTTGACTGAAGGTAAACCATAAACTGGATCCACATGGCTGAATCTCAAAAAACCAGATTTGGCGTCTGACAGACAGCAGCGGTGATTAACTGACAGCCATCTCTCATCCCCGCGGAGCAGTGGAGAGACGAGCGGAGGAAAGAGAAGCAGTGGAGCGGAAGGATGAGTCTCTGCAGGCTACGAGACAAAAAGCAAAGACTGACCTCAATATGGAGACGCAGACAAACACAAGACGGTCAGACACTCAAGATGGATCCCTGCCGCCATTACAACGCATTCATAGCAGGTAACCATTGTGTAAGCGATGAACACATTCATGCATCAATAATTATAATACAATTATTACATATATTATTCTGAAATGGTCCATTCGGCATTACGAGGACTTTCAACACTTTTAAGTTACAATCTTGATAGTCTCGCTTTGCCAGACCTTCCTCCACAGCGCTGCGGAGGAGGGTCTGGCTAGTCCACACAGCATTCCTGGATGGGAGAAAAACGTGCTTTGGGTTTATTGGCGTTTCTTTAAACCAATCACAATCGTCTTGGGGGCGGGGCTAAGCTCCGGACGGAGCCACAGTGCCTCTGCTAAATAGCCTCTGGAAGGAACTTGTTTTGGTGGAACATGTGTACGTTTTAAAAGTAGTTTTAGTCGTGCGACAGAAAGCTCAGATTGGACAGATAGTCTAGCTAGCTGTCTGGATTTACCCTGCAGAGATCTGAGGAGCAGTTAAAGGACAAATCCAGCGCAAAATGGACCTACTAACACATGTGTACCGAGTCGACCGTTCTCTGGGACATGTTTTCATGCTAATCGAATGTGACCAGTTTTAGCGCAAAAAGGTAATTAGCTTATAACGCTAGTCGTCGGAGCATGCTAAAGTAACAATAAATCTCTATTTCTACACCTCTAACAAGGCTCCAAATAGCACCACACTTCCACGGTAGCATAATGAGGGTCCCTACATGGAAACCCAAGCATTGAGAACTTTGTAAGTGTGCAGACAGTTTATTAAAAAGACTAGTTTAGAAAGACTGTACCGTTCACGTATGACCGGTCGTGACCAGTCGGACTTCAGGCGGCACCGGAGCAATCCCGGAAGTGGAACGTCGTGGATATAGACTATACGCTCACATGTGCTGCTCTGTAGGGCTGTCCTCGACTAAAGAACTTCTTAGTCGACTAACACTTATACGATTTTGTCGACTAATCTATTAGTTGATTTAATTGACAGAGCTGTGCGCTTTGAGAGGAGGTTAAGACTAGAAAAGCACAATATAAATGTAGTTAATTAACCATCTGTAAAACTGAGTTTCTCCACAATTAATCCTGCAAAAGCACAACTTTAAATCTTGTGTTTACCACAAATGTGCTCATAAGTTTCTTGGAAATGAGTAATTAAGCATGAATAAGCATAAAAAATGACTAATCGACTAAAGAAATCTTAGTCGACTAAGACCAAAACGACCGATTAGTCGACTAATCGACTAAGAGGTGGCAGCCCTACTGCTCTGACAGCCTCTTCTTCTCCTCTGGCTTCAGGCCTTCCCCCAGATGTTTGAACACAGCTGCAGGGATTTGCTCTCATGGCCATGTTCCAGCCGGGTTAAGGTCCGAGCTCTGTGCAGACCTGTCAAGTTCTTCCACACCAAGCTGGGAAACCCAAATTTCTTTTGTCACATCAGAAAAAAACCCATCTTGAAACTGTTAGAAGAACACATCCGTCATATCTTGTAGCTTTCAGCTCAATTCAGTTAATCTATGACAGTGGGGACAGTGC
>NC_053134.1:3736880-3744380 GCF_010015445.1 Perca fluviatilis
TGCTTTTCTTCCATGTAAGAAACAGAGCTAGCGGCGGCTCTGTCAGGGCCTACAGGCTAGTATGCTAACTGCTAGCCTGCCACCTGTCTGATCATCGTCACATCGCTGTAGCTCACAGATAAACATAGATAGATATAAATAGATAGACACACAGCTAACGGTGCTCCTAAGGGCTTCATTTGACAGCGGTTTAAACTACACGTCAATAGCTGGTTAGCATGCTGCACGCCATGCTAAACTGACAGCTGAGCTGCAGGTAAATAGCACCAGTTAGCTTGCCTGCTAGCTGACTGACTGGCTAGCTCACTAACTTCTGTCATGCCGCAAGCTAGCGTGATGTCAGCTAACGTTTTGGGTTTGAATCGTTAACGTGTCGGCTCTGTGGATTGATATGTGAAGGTAGCATCTCAGCTAGCCGCTGCAAAGTTAGTTTGAGAAGCAGACAGTTGAGTTTGTACCGTACTGTGTGTGTGTGTGGGGGTGTGGTAGCATTGAAACTCAGGTAATAACATGTAAACAGACCGCAGCCGGCACACAGGTGTTGTGCTAAAAAGTGCTCGTCTGCCAAAAAGGTGATTGCAGCCCCGACCTCGTCACTGAAAGGTTGTTTCTGCTACTTGAGTCCAGTGAGAGCTGACAGATCATTTCCCACCCAGAACTTTTACCAGTTAAAATACAGTTTTGAAAGGAGCAATACAAACAAATAAAATGCACATTTGTACTTGCCAAAAGGTGATTACAGCCCCTAGCTTCTCACTGAAAGGTTGTTTCTGCCTCAAAATAACTTGATTCAATGATTGAGGCTTATATCTGACAGATAGCCCACCCAGTGGTGTAGTTTAATGTATTGTAATGTGAGTGTGTGTGTGTGTGTGTGTGTGTGTGTGTGTGTGTGTGTGTGTGTATGTATATATATATATATATATATATATATATATATATATATATATATATATATATATATATATATATATATGTCAAAATCTGCCTTTGGGAGGTGGTATATCATAGTGGGGGGTCTGGGTGTCCTCCCCCAGGGAAGTTTTGATCATCAGCAACTTCATTTTCTGCATTTGGATACACTTTAATGCACCAATTTACGGTGGAAATACCTTTTTATTTTGCCTATGGGAAGAAAAAGAACACAGATGACAATTCAAAATATATCAAAAATATAATGGAAAGTATGTTGTTGCGTGTCATTGAGCATTTCTAAGTGGGTATATGGAAATCCTGGAGCTTTCTTAGTGGGTATACTGCGTATACCTGCGTATCACGTAGACTACACCACTGGCCCACCCAGTACTTTTTACCTGCATGATGCAGTGGTTAAGGAAGTATTCAGATACTTAAGGAAAAGTACTAATACCACACGGTGAAAATACTCCGTAACAGTAAAAGTCATTCAGTAAAAGTGTGTAATCAGTATATCAAGTATAAAAAAATTCTCCTGTGACTGTTACACTGTCATTAGATTATTATATTGCTCATGCATACATGTGAAAGCAGGAGTTTACTGTTGGAGTTGGTTGAGCTGGAACTCATTTTGAATTATTAACTGATTATTACTAATATGATCATTATAGATTCATCTGCTGATTAATTTTCTCCATTAATCGATTGATTGTTTGCTTTGTAAAAAGAGTGAAAATAGTGATAAATGTACGGTACATGCGTCACGGCTCAGTGCATGAATTTACACAGAAACTCGCTTGCAAATTAATTAATGTAATGCGGAACTACTGTTAGATACTCTAGATGTTCTAGGGACACCTGATCTGTAGCTCCGCCTTTTTGTCAGGTCGACGGTCCAGTGAGTGAGTCAGAGATAGCAGGACGAGCATGGCGAGTGGTGGCGACCCTCTTTCAGATCGCAAGTTTGGGAAAACTTTGAGACTGTGTGGCTGCAGCCTGGAGCCTCCCATGTCATGTCTAGGGCTGTCCTCGACTAAAGAAAGTCTTAGTCGACTAACACTTATACGATTTTGTCGACTAATCGATTAGTTGATTTAATCGACAGAGCTGTGCGCTTTGAGAGGTGGTTAAGACTAGAAAAGCACAATATAAATGTAGTTAATTAACCATCTGTAAAACTGAGTTTCTCCACAATTAATCCTGCAAAAGCACCACTTTAAATCTTGTGTTTACCATAAATGTGATGATAAGTTTCTTGGAAATGAGTAATTAAGCATGAATAAGCATAAAAAATGACTAATCGACTAACGAAATCTTAGTCGACTAAGACCAAAACGACCGATTGGTCGACTAATCGACTAAGAGGTGGCAGCCCTAGTCGTGTCCTCTCGTCTCATGCCGTCCCGGGCTCGAAAACGTTGGTCTTCGGGTCAGTTCCGGTAGTAGCCTACAGGCGAGAGAGTGGTGGATGAGACGAGGACTGTGTGTCGATGTTGTTCAGCGGTTGTCGGGTATGCGAGCGGAAATACATCAAACATGCTAACGCATATCAGACGCCAATCACCGGAACAAGACAAAAACTGTCCAACTTCTCCTCCCTACAGTGCTTAAGCAGCCTTTAGATACACACAGGGCCAAAAAAAATCACTGAAGCTATCGGTATTTACACGTCATCTTCACTGCGCCCCTATTCCCTCCTATTTGCTGTATGTCGCGTGTGTCAAACTCGAGGCCCGGGGGCCATAATCCTGCCCCTTGCAAATTTTGTTCCGGCCCGCATTTCAATTTAGGTTCACAGCAAATTTTGGCACGACTAGTTGTGCACCACAAACTGGTTTTCATACTGTAATTATGCCACACTGTGGCTAAGTGGTAGAGAGGTCGCCTGTCAATCGGAAGGTTGGTGGTTCGATCCCTGGCCCTGCAGTCCCATGTCGAAGTGTCCTTGGGCAAGACACTGAACCCAGAGTTGACCCCGATGCTGCTCACATTCACACATGTGTAAGTGTGTGTGAAGGTTCACATGTGTAAATGTGTGTGAATGTTCACACATGTTTAAATGTGTGTGAGTGTTTACCTGATGAGCAGGTGGCTCCTTGTACGGCAGCCTCGGCCCCAGTGTGTGAATGTGTGTGAATGGTGAATGGTTCCTGTACTATGTTAAAGTCGTTAAGACTAGAAAAGCGCTTTATAAAAACAGTCCATTTACATTTCACACTGCCGTGCAGAATTTAACAGATTTTCTGACTTTGAGACTCAGAATTCCTCCGCAGAAGCAGACAGTTTTTTTAATATTCAGGTGGTGAGTCGGCTGGGTGGTATAGCTGCTTTTAAAAATGTTTAAATGTTTGTTTTTCGTAACAAACATTTTTTTAATATTCAGGTGGTGAGTCGGCTGGGTGGTATAGCTGCTTTTAAAAATGTTTAAATGTTTGTTTTTCGTAACAAACATTTTTTTAATATTCAGGTGGTGAGTCGGCTGGGTGGTATAGCTGCTTTTAAAAATGTTTAAATGTTTGTTTTTCGTAACTTGCTAAATTCTACGATGGCTAAGAAACCATTTTGCTGACTTTTTTTTTAGGGTTTTATGTCAACCAAACTGTATGGGAGAAATCTATATGAGACCTGCAATAATACAAAGTTAATTGACTGTTTTTATTAAATAAAAGCATGTCAATAAACTCAACACGTCTGGCCCTTATTGTGATCGTCATTTCCAGTGTGGCCCCTTAGTGAAATTGAGTTTGCCACCCCTGCTATATGTACTCGAACGTCGTTACAACATGCCATCCTGTCCACATATTTTTTGTTATTCTATGTAATTTGCACTTTCATAAATAAGAGATGCTGTATTTCCAGTTAAGTTCCAGATGGAGTCTGGAGATGATGTGGCAGGGTACTTATTGTTTACTGTTTACATCTTACTCTACACACTTCAGGCTGCTGCAGCTAGCTCAGGGGAGAGACGGGATGACTACTGTAGGTGGTACAGAGACATGCGCTATAAAAACTGCCTTCTGCATTTTTGCTTTTCCCTCCATTGTACCGAACTCGTACCGAACCGTGATGTCTGAACCGAGCTGTGAACCGAACCGTGACTTCTGTGTACCGTTCCACCCCTACCGTAAAGCTGAGCGTAGCGCGACAGGCGACAGGCTGAAAGACGTTTTAGTTGCTGTCTGTATCCAAGGTTTTAGTTGCTGTCTGTGTCCAAGGTTTTGGACTCTTTCTGTAAACTGTTGTTGAGGAATTAGAGGTCTGGTGGTTTACAACATCACTGCAGCCAGGAAGTAAGATACTCCCACTGGAGCTGAAAGGAGATGTTGATAAATCGCTTTATTCAAGTGACAGAAACGGATTTGATAATTGTGTTTATTAACTGTTATTCAGCTGTCGCTCAGCGGGACAAAATAAGTAATAAAAAAAATTAAAAAAGACATGCAAAGGAAACCCAGAATCCCCTCAAGGGGCTTAACATGTTGGGTTCCCTAAATAAATTCAACGAAAGGTAGAAAAACATACATAACATGTCATTTAGCTGACGCTTTTATCCAAAGCGACTTACAACTGCTATATATCAGAGGTAACGCGCCTCTAGAGCAACTGGGGGTTAAGTGCCTTGCTCAGGGACACATTGGTGGATGTATCGCAGTGGGAATCGAACCCGGGTCTCCCACACCAAGGGCATGTGTCACACCCACTGTGCCATCACCACGTAATCTTAAAAGGTTTTTGTCTCTTTCAGTTGTCAGGCTGGTCATGCTATTGTACAGCGGTTTAGTTCTCCATGTACACAACTAAATAACATCTATTAGGCTACGTTCAGACTGCAGGCACAAGTGGCCCAAATCAGATTTTTTTTTTGGGGGGGTCAAGTGACCAGGTCAGACTTTCTTCAGAAGTAGTGGAGTAGTGGAGGAAATAGGGTAAAGAGGACAGAACAGAGAACAGAAAACTATAATAAATAGCAATAAATTATTAATAATCTACTCACATACATACCTGGACACTCTAACTGCTCTTAACTGCTAATTTATGCAAAATGTCATTTATTTATTAACTGTATAATAACACAATACCATACACAGTCCTATATATCTATATATCTCTCTTTATTTACCGGTATTTCATTGTTGTTTTACTGTTTTTTTTTGTTTTTTTTTTGTAAAAAAAATATTTAGCTAAAAGTTTGTTATTCTTATACTGTATTTTTTCTATCTTTTTTCTATTTAAAGAGTGTTTTTGTAAGATGCTAAAATCTGCTGCTGGAAATCTAATTTCCTTGCGGGAGTCAGAGTCAATAAAGAGAAGTCTAAGTCTAAAATCTTGCCCAGATCTGATTTATTATTATTTTTTTTTCAAATCGGATATAGACCACTTCCATATGTGGACCTGAATCAGACCCAGGTCTGATTTTTCTTAATTCAATGCAGTCGCAGTGTGAACAACCGAGGAGGATTTGATGCGACTTTTACGTCAATCTACATCAATATTTGTCACAATTCTGCTCCAGCGGGAGTTAGCCCTAGACACAGACAGTAACATTTAAAACTTGACTAGGCTACAACGTGGAGAACAGCGATGTGTCTCTGTGAAGCAAGTCCCACATTCCTGCAGAGACGAACTCTGCATCCACACAGACCTCTGTAGTGAATTTGCAGCCTTAACCCAGCAAAAGGCCAAAATTTGTCTCTCTTTCTCTTCATTCTTCTCGTCCTCAGCACCTGCTCGTTAATGTTACGGCTGCCATTACAACAACCGTTTTGAAATAAAAGCGAAAAAGCTGACTTCCTCCATAACCTCCCCTAACGTTAGTGCAACAGCGTGCTGCGTCTGATGTCATTGTTATTGTTCTTTTGCGCATGCGGGTCAGTTCGAAACCGCACACAGTTCACACTGGGATCTGATATATAGGCCACATTTTAAAAGGTCATGTGAACAGCCAAAAAAAAACCTGATCTGAGCAAGAAAAATCTGAATTAAGCGTTAAGACTTGCGGTGTGAACGTAGCCCTTTGTAAAGAGGACTTTCTACAAACTGGAGGCATCAAAGAGCTTTCAGACCTGTTCTCTGACATCTGACCCAAGCTTTGTTGCAGCAGATAACTAATTTTTTAAAACCAAAATAAAAAGAAAACAGAGATCCCACCTGGTCTAGTCCCTCTCCTCTAGTTCTTGTGCTGCTGTGTTTCTCCATAGGCTGATAGTCGATGATTTGGCTTTGTTAATCCTTGCTGTAGAGAGCTCAAGCATAACTTTGTCCAGAAAATACACCGTTACACTGTTTTATATAAAGAGTGTGTGTGTGTGTGGGGGGGGGGGCAGCGTTGAGCTATCATTTTCTTGATTGCGGTTGAGCCGGCTAGCCAAAGTTTCTTCTGTCTCTTAAGCAGGTGTGATTTCAAATAACAAACTTTTGAGCAACAATAATGATTCATGTACAGTACAGGCCAAAAGTTTGGACACACCTTCTCATTCAATGTGTTTCCTTTTTATTTTCATGACTATTTACATTGTAGATTCTCACTGAAGGCATCAAAACTATGAATGAACACATCTGGAATTAATGTAAAACATGTCTTTATTTTTTAGATTCTTCAAAGTAGCCACCCTTTGCTTTTTGATAACTCTGCAAACCCTTGGTGTTCTCTCAATGAGCTTCATGAGGTAGTCACCTGAAATGGTTTTACCTTCACAGGTGTGCTTTGTCAGGGTTCATTAGTGGAAGTTTTTCCTTATTAATAAAAAAGCAAAGGGTGGCTACTTTGAAGAATCTAAAATATAAGACATGTTTTCAGTTATTTCACACTTTTTTGTTAAGTACATAATTCCATATGTGTTCATTCATAGTTTTGATGCCTTCAGTGAGAATCTACAATGTAAATAGTCATGAAAATAAAAAGGAAACGCATTGAATGAGAAGGTGTGTCCAAACTTTTGGCCTGTACTGCAGATTTTTAAAAATCCATTCTTTTCCTTAGAATCAGTTTTTTGTGTTTATTTTTTTTTACCAATGATTCAGCTAAATATTTTCTGTTTCTACGATACCGCCGACGCCGATTACGTCATATCTGTTTCCAGCGAAACGGAGCGAAAGCAGAAAATGCAGAAAATCACATTTTATCGTCTTCTTTACACATGAACTAAACGTCGGACTGACTGATGGCCGACATGTGGTGTTAGACATTCTTCTTAGAAAACGACTAGTTCTTAGAAATGTCTCACGATCTATTGTCTCTAGAAGTGTATTGTGCAACTCTTGGTTTTGTTAAAGAAGGAAAAGAAAGCCCAATACTCCCAACTCAATACTTCTAGAATCGCAGTGCAAATCAAATCGGCGCCCATGTAATCGTGAAAGAATCGTATATCGGGACATGAAGCATATTGTCCCAGCCCTGGTTGACTTTAGAAATAACCTCCATCGATACGATGCTAATTGTCCCAACCAGCTTTCCTGGCCAGGCCTCGCTGTCTGGGTGTTTCTTGCAGGGATGCACCGAATCCAGGCTTCGGATTCGGCTGAATATTTGGGCTTTTTTGACAGAGTTTCGGTTTCTGCCGAAACTTTTTTTCCACCGAACCCTAC
>NC_053134.1:3749380-3771880 GCF_010015445.1 Perca fluviatilis
TCGTTAGAGCGATGTGCTATCAATTAATAAAAAAAAAAATGGATGTGTAAGGACATCACATGACGGACTGTAGTCTACGGATACTGTGTCGACTGCTGCTGTAGTTTCTCTGTCACGTTAAGTGTAAAGTTTTATGTTTTTAAAGATTATTTTTATGGGCATTTCTGCCTTTTATTGATAGAACAGCTCAGACGTGAAAGGGGAAAGACATGCAGGAAACCGTCACAGGTCGGACTCGAACCCTGGACCTTCTGCATCGAGAAATAATAACCTTAATATATGTGTGTGCCTGCTCTACCAACTGAGCTAACCGGCCACAAGTAAAAAGTCCTTTTAAATAAACCGTTTGGGGTCAATTCGTAATGTAAACATTAATCTGGTGCATTATAAAAAATATCTGAGGGATGCTTCTTTCTGGTTTTTTTTTTTTTTTTAAGATTATTTTTGGGGGGCATTTTTAGGCCATTATTTGAATAGGACAGCTTAGACTTGAAAGGGGAGAGAAGGGGGAATACACGGGCGCCTGCTCTACCAGGTGAGCTAACCAGGCGCCCGAGGGTTGCTTCTTTCTTGTACAATTTACAGCAGAAGCTCTCTGAGAATCTTTTTGTCCAAGCTAAACATTTTTTTAGATTAGATTCAACTTTATTGTCATTGTGCAGAGTACAAAGACAACGAAATGCAGTTTGCCTCCAACCAGAAGTGCAAAAAGAGCAGAAAAGTGCAACGTGATATACAAAGTATAGACAGGTGGTGCATGGACAGGACAAGAAATATAGTGCAGTGTAGACAGTTGGTTTACAGAAGGTGGTTTAGCGTAATATAAATTTAATATAAATATGTGCAGTGTATTAGCAGTCACCTTATCAGAGCAGAATAAATATGGCTATGTAATATGAGCAATGTATGAACAACATGTACAGATGTGATGTGCAATAGTAAGAATTTGTGTTGTAACTGAAATTTCCCTAACCTAATTGATATTAAATCAGATATGTAATCCAATCGGGTCCTTCAGGAAATGATTGGCGATTCCCAGCCCTAGTTTGCAGCTCACTGTGTGTCTTTTTAACCGTGGGTGCGTTTGTTTACCTCAGCCTGGGGCCCCTGGTGAGCAAGGTAAAGGAGTACCAGGTGGAGACGATCGTGGACACTCTGTGCACCAACATGCTGTCGGACAAAGAACAGCTCCGAGACATTTCCTCCATCGGACTCAAAACGGTGATCGGAGAGTTACCGCCCGCCTCCAGCGGTACGAATACAACCAGTACTTCTGTTACTTCAAAAACATGATGTCACGGCTTAACCACAGCCCCGGGGACAACTATGATATTACAGTGTTTTAGGATTCTTTTCTAGCAGTGGGGGCAGGTCTGTCTGAACAACTAGATAGATAGATAGATAGATAGATAGATAGATAGATAGATAGATAGATATCTATTAACATACAATGAGGCATATTTTCTGTTGTGATTGAAGTGTATTTTTTTGAGGAACTATAGGGCACTTAACATCTACAACAGGTCTACAAAATGAATTTTACAAGAAATTCCTCATAGGGAAACCCAAACTAGAGCCCGGTCTGTCTGTCTGTCTGTCTATCTATCTATCTATCTATCTATCTATCTATCTATCTATCTATCTATCTATCTATCTATCTATCTATCTATCTATCTATCTATCTATCTATCTATCTATCTATCTATCTATCTATCTATCTATCTATCTATCTATCTATCTATCTATCTATCTATCTATCTATCTATCTATCTATCTATCTATCTATCAGCCATGTTGTGATTGTTGGCGTTGCGTAGTCTGTCCACCAGAGGGCGCTCTACAACCTCGCTGTTGGCAGCACTCTTTGATTTATTATTTATTGTTATTGTGTTGTTGTTGTTCAAAGGACTTTAAGTTTCGTAACTTAAGTTTGTATTTTTATACATTTTATTTATCAGAACTGCAATGTGATTAGCTGCCGGCCGGGGGGCGGGGGGGGGGTGCATTATGTCGGCAGGATCATTGCGTCTGCCCGATACCGTGGCGGCAGAAATGTTGCCATGGCGGGCCGCCGCTACAAAATCACCATAGAGGAAACGCTGTATTGTGGCAATGTGTCTAGGAAACTTAACATGGTTTTTGTTGATTGTAAATGCGTCTCTCAGGCTCTGCCCTCGCTGCCAGTGTTTGTAAGAAGATAACGGGGCGTCTGACGAGCGCCATCGCCAAACAGGAAGACGTGTCTGTCCAGCTGGAGGCGCTCGACATCATGGCTGACATGCTCTGCAGGTACACTTCCTGTCTGTCTGTCTGTCTGTCTGTCTGTCTGTCTGTCTGTCTCTCACATCAACCACTACAGAACTGGTTAGGATGTTTGGTTGGTTTAGCTCTACCTTCGAGGGACGTGTCAGTGTCACGTTTTCAGGATTATTGTGGCCAAAAATATCAGTTAATGATGTTTTCACCATCTATTCTGAAAAACTACTTTTGGGGCTAAAAATATAGGAAACAACTACAGGGAGCCTGGTTCTTTGGTCCCTCTGTTAGAGTTGTAGAAAGGTGCTAATTTGTGGTTAATCAAATAAACTAATGAAGGTAGGGACAGTGTTGTGTCAGGGTGCTCTCTCTCTCTCTCTCTCTCTCTCTCTCTCTCTCTGTCTCTGTCTCTGTCTCTCTCTCTCTCTCTGTCTCTCTCTCTGTCTCTCTCTGTCTCTCTCTGTCTCTGTCTCTCTCTCTCTCTCTGTCTCTCTCTCTCTCTCTCTCTCTCTTTTCTCTGTCTCTTCTTTTCTCTCTCTCTCTCTCTCTCTCTCTCTCTCTCTCTCTCTCAGAGAATCCTGTTTGATTTGAGCCATGAATTACTGCAGTTTTTTCGAGAAACTGTTGAAGTATCAGACTGTGAAAATACGTAATTAGAAAGAGAAAACTCGCCCCAAACAGATCTTGCTCGTTCTTTCTCTTCCCGGGTGATATAAGGGCGCCCAGGTAGCTCAGTTGGTAGAGCATGCGCCCATATATAGAGCTTTACTCCTTGACTCAGCGGGCCCAGGAAATACCAACAGGTCGGATTTGAACCCTGGACCTCTGCATCTAGGCATAAACCTCTCAGTACATGTGCGCCTGCTCTACCCACTGAGCCAACCCGGCCACAATACCCAATTTCCCTTCCTAAGGAGTAAATCTCAGCACCGTCAGAGAGCCAATAAGCACGCAGCATGCTTCTACCAAGATCTAATAATGACTGCGATTGGCTGTCGCACGTAGTGAGAGCTGTAAAATAAATAAAGATTTGTGCCGTAACGTGCGATGTTGTCATTTCTTTCTGTTTTTATAAAATTAGTATCAAAGTCACGGTATTGGTATCGGTATTGAATATTTTTGAGCGATACCCAGCCTTAACTAAGTGGTACTACGACAAACCTACGACAAGCTCTCTTCACTTGCTAAACTATCTTTTAAACTGACGAACATCATGTGTGTAATTCATGGCTCAGTTCAAACAGGATGAAACCTATTTTTGTCTCTCCCCGTTCACTACCGTACGTATTTTTTCCGAAATAAGGTCCCACGGTGGTCCACCTGGAAGGGGAGGGACCACCTCTCTACAGCACAACTCTGCTACTAAGGATCATTTTGTGTGGAATAAGTTTGACCACAATTAACAGTCTGTGTGTGTTTGTGTGTGTGTGTGTGTCTCTCTCTCTCTCTCTCTTTTTTTTTTTTTTTTTTTTTTTTTTTTTTTTTTTCTCTCTGCAGACAGGGAGGCCTGCTGGTGAATTTCCATCCCTCCATCCTGAGCTGTCTGCTCCCTCAGCTCACCTCCCCCAGACTGGCTGTCAGAAAGGTACGTCCGACCTTTACGTTGCTGTGCTTACCAGCACCACTTTAGGAGCCAGAATGCAAATCAGTTGTATTTCTAGTGTCAAATCATAACAGAAGTTATCTCAGGACACTGTACAGATGGAGTAGGTCTAGAACGCACTCTATGATTTACAAAGAGCCAACAGTTCCCTCCAAGAGCAAGCATTTGGTGCTAAAGTGGCGAGGAAAAACTTCCTTTTTTCCCCAGGCAGAAACCTTGGACAGACCCAGACTCTTGGTGGGTGGGCGGCCATCTGCCACTGCCAGTTGGGACACAGAGACACTGATACAGATATGAAGAAATATGATTCATAATTGGGATAGACCGATTATCTGGCCGTTTTTTTTTGCAGTTTGCAGATTATCTGTATTGGCATTTTATTTGCCTGATAACCGATTTAAAGTTAATGAATTAAAAAGTGTGTTCTACTTTGGCTCCTCTACAGCTCTGTGTCTGTCGCTCTGCTTCGGTTTCACTCACCACTGAGTCTGACTTAAAGTGCTCATATTATGCTTTTTGGCTTTTTCCCTTTTCTTTTATTGTGTTATATATCTTTTTTGTGCATGGAACAGGTTTACAAAGTGGAAAAGGGACTTACCATCTCCAACAGAAAACACTGTTCACCAACTGCTCCAAACAGCTCTATTGTAGTCCAGCCTTTACTTCAGAGACAGACGTGGTCACTTTGTAACACACGTTATAATGCTCACCTAGCTGCTAGCATGGCACGCCCTCATACTCTGCTCCTGACTGGCTAGTAGTCCTTACCTAGGTACTGTCAGGGCACGCCCTCATACTCTGCTTCTGACTGGCTAGTAGTCCTTACCTAGGTACTGTCAGGGCACGCCCTCATACTCTGCTCCTGACTGGCTAGTAGTCCTTACCTAGGTACTGTCAGGGCCTCATACTCTGCTTCTGACTGGCTAGTAGTCCTTACCTAGGTACTGTCAGGGCCTCATACTCTGCTTCTGACTGGCTAGTAGTCCTTACCTAGGTACTTTGTATGTGTGACTCCCAACAAAGATGGAACAGAAGTGAGATGTCTCACTCTGTAGCTAAAACAGAGAGCTCAACACACAGGGTGAAAAGAGGAGCTGCAGCAATGTGCAGCACAACAAAAATATGAAGTCTTTTGAAAATTAAACCACGTAAACCTATTCTGGTACAACATCTAAATACAATTATGAACCTGAAAATGAGCATAATATGAGCACTTTAATGTCTCTCTCTTACTGGGTATTATGTTGAAAGCTTATAATTTATTAAATAATTGCTAAAAGCATTTAAACAAAGTTTTTGTTGTGGAGTTTGTAGCATTCCAAAATCTTAATTTTGACTTAAAGATTTTCATTTTCACTGTAAATGCATATCGGTTACCGGTTTCATTAACTACTAATATTTAGTATCCGTATCGGTCGATCCATAATTCATAATAATCATAACAGCTGGTATGATGAACAGTGGCAGTTCTATATTCGTGTCGTCCTTATGTTCCTGTGACTGTGGGTTTAACCGTTCTCAGAGGACCATCATGGCTCTGGGCCACCTGGTTATGTCCTGTGGGAATCTGGTCTTCATCGATCTGATCGAGCACCTGCTGACCGAGCTGGGCCGGAACGACAACATGTCCACGACCAGAACCTACATCCAGTGCACGGCCGCCATCAGCAGACAGGCTGGACACCGGATCGGTGAGACAGGCCACCCAACACATGATGTCATCCAGCAGAACATATCAAATAGGGCAATGTGCAAAAATCACACTAGATGTGGGTTTTTTCATCGCCATCGCGTATTAACTTGCGCCATAAACGCATCACGAAAGGCTGCCACATAGTGTTAATTTCGTCAGACGAGACGAGACTAAATATGTTCGTCAACGACCTTTTTTTCCACGACTAAGACGAGACGATGACGAGACTGCGCCGATGTCCAAAAACGCTGACTGAGACTAAATTAACGTGCATTATTGTTGACGAAAAAAGACGAGACTAAAATGTTTGGCATAAAATAAAAACTAAGATAAAATCTCTCTTCATTTTCGTCTACAATCGTCTCTACTTTTTCATCATGAGATAGAATATTCAGCTGTTACCGAGACCCGTTGCTACGGCACCGACAGGTGCCCTAACGACCGTACAGCCTGCGCTTCTCTCTGATGCTCCTAAACGGACGTTAGAGTCAACCGAAACATCGCTGCACGGGGCGCTAGTTAACACTACACTTGGCAGCAGGTAACGTTAGCCTACCGTTAGCTAGTTAACACTACACTTGGCAGCAGGTAACGTTAGCCTACCGTTAGCTAGTTAACACTACACCTGACAGCAGGTAACGTTAGCATACCGTTAGCTAGTTAACACTACACTTGGCAGCAGGTAACGTTAGCATACCGTTAGCTAGTTAACAATACACTTGGCAGCAGGTAACGTTAGCATACCGTTAGCTAGCAGTTGGATTTAACACAGTTAAAATGCTGACAGCTAAACGGTGTAAAGGTTTGTCTCTATTTCCAACACGCAGACGCATCGACAGTCTGCAGCTGCCGTTCTGAAAAACAACACATGTTGGCGTCGCTCACTTGAAATACCCGGCCCCGTTTGCGTGCTGCATTTATTTTATTGTAAAATATCCCTTTCCCTCCGCAGTGGTTGTTTTTGTCGTTAAGGAAGAGGCTCAATATTTATATATATATATATATATATATATATATATATATATATATATATATATATATATATATATATATAGCATTTATTTATTTTTATAACTATTTGTCTGAAATGGTTATCAGACATAATTTATTAAAAAAAAGACTAAATTGTTTTGACTAAAACTTGACTAAAATGGCGAGACTTTTAGTCCACTAAAACTTGACTAAGATACCTTGAGTTCTCTTTTGACTAAAACTTGAATATTTATATAACTTATTTATTTATATATATATATATATATATATATATATATATATATATATATATATATATATATATAGCATTTATTTATTTTTATAACTATTTGTCTGAAATGGTTATCAGAAATAATTTATTTAAAAAAAGACTAAATTGTTTTGACTAAAACTTGACTAAAATGGCGAGACTTTTAGTCGACTAAAACTTGACTAAGAAATTTTTTTGGCACAAGACTAAGACTAAATTAAAAATAGGTGACAAAATTAACACTACTGCCACAAACATGCTGCCATCAGTAGAAAACTACACTTTGAAATATAACTGCAATTTCCTTTTTATCTGTGGTCTTTTTATCAGATCCTTTCTTTTGATTTAATTCCAAGTAATTTGTCTGAAAGCGGCACAAAGCAAGAACTCAGTACACACACGTTCTTGGAAGCACGCCATCTACACCGCAGCCGCACGTACACGTAACGACTAAAAAACAAGAAGTATAACAAGTATAAATCCAAAGAAAAGCACAAATTCATAACAAGCTTTTCACGACGTCTCGGTTTGTCTTCTGGGTTTGACTTTCATCATAAACTTTTGTCTTTTTAACTTTAATCACTAACGGAAAGTGTTTCAGGATGTCTTTTTACAAACTGTCCTCTAACCTGTCTGTCTGTCTCTTTCTCTCTGTCTTTTTTGGTCTGTCTGTCTCTGTCTCTGTCTGTGTCTGTCTGTCCGTCTATGTCCATCTCTGTCTGTCTCTGTTTGTCTGTCTGTCTTTCTCTCTGTCTGTCTTTCTCTGTCTCTCTCTCTCTCTGTCTCTCTCTGTCTTTCTCGCTTTCTCTCTGTCTGTCTGTCTCGGTCTGTCTTTCTCTCTGTCCGTCTATGTCCATCTCTGTCTGTCTCTGTCGGTCGCTCTGTCTCTGTCTGTCTATGTCTGTCTCTGTCTGTCTGTCTCTGTCTGTCTCTGTCTGTCTATGTCTGTCTCTGTCTGTCTATGTCTGTCTCTGTCTGTCTATCTTTCTCTGTCTGTCTGTCTGTCTGTCTCTCTGTCTGTGTCTGTCTTTCTCTGTCTGTCTGTCTGTCTGTCTGTCTTTCTCTGTCTGTCTGTCTGTCTGTCTGTCTGTCTAGGAGAGTATCTGGAGAAGATTATTCCTCTGGTAGTGAAGTTCTGTAACGTTGACGATGACGAGCTCCGAGAGTACTGCATCCAGGCCTTTGAGTCCTTTGTTAGGAGGTAATACACACCGCAGTACAGCCTGCTAAGTACTACTATACTACTACAGCTGTAGTTGTTCCTGTTTTAATTTAAATTTTTAAATTTGTTACAGGTGTCCCAAAGAAGTTTACCCCCACGTTTCCACGGTCATCTCGCTCTGCCTGCGCTACCTGACCTACGACCCCAACTACAACTTTGACGATGAAGACGAGGACGATAACGCCATGGACGCCGAGCAGAACGATGAAGATTACCAAGGTACTACATTTAGAAGTCAGCAGAATCGGATGCAACTAGCATTAACTATATGTTAAGAATCAGGGTTTCGGCAGGGTCTTAAAGGAACACGCTGACTTATTGGGTCTTTGTCTTATTCAGCGTGTCCCCCAGAGTTGGACAAGTCCATACATACCCTTCTCATCTCCGTGCGTGCCCCAACTCTGTCTGACGCACCCACCACTGCTCCCAATAAGTGACAAAATAGCACCTGAGGAGCCCCGTGGTGAGGAGCAGAGAGTTCACCTGGAGTTCTGCGAGCAAATCACTCCGCCCAAGTAGCAGAAGTAGCAGTGCTTCGCCTTCTGAGAATATAGTTCCCAGTATGTATACGTTAGAAGATGGCTGTGTGTCACGTGACCTTGTTATCTGTACACCCTGTGACTCTACAAATCACAACATGTAAATAGGAACATGTTGGCGTTATGTTGTCACTTATTGGGAGCAGTAGGCTAGATGGAGCCGGTTACCTCTAGGATCTGTGCTAAGCTAGGCTAGATGGAGCCGGTTACCTCCAGGATCTGTGCTAAGCTAGGCTAGATGGAGCCGGTTACCTCCAGGATCTGTGCTAAGCTAGGCTAGATGGAGCCGGTTTACCTCCAGGATCTGTGCTAAGCTAGGCTAGATGGAGCCGGTTACCTCCAGGATCTGTGCTAAGCTAGGCTAGATGGAGCCAGTTACCTCCAGGATCTGTGCTAAGCTAGGCTAGATGGAGCCGGTTACCTCCAGGATCTGTGCTAAGCTAGGCTAGATGGAGCCGGTTACCTCCAGGATCTGTGCTAAGCTAGGCTAGATGGAGCCGGGTTCCCTCCAGGATCTGTGCTAAGCTAGGCTAGATGGAGCCGTTTACCTCCAGGATCTGTGCTAAGCTAGGCTAGATGGAGCCGGTTACCTCCAGGATCTGTGCTAAGTTAGGCTAGATGGAGCCGGTTACCTCCAGGATCTGTGCTAAGCTAGGCTAGATGGAGCCGGTTACCTCCAGGATCTGTGCTAAGCTAGGCTAGATGGGTTTCGCTTACCTCCAGGATCTGTGCTGCTAAGCTAGGCATGGAGCCGGTTACCTCCAGGATTGTGCACATGCTACTGTACGAAGTATACCACACACTCACTGAGAAGCTGTGACAGGAAACTACGTTCTCGTGTCAAACTGCAGAAGGCCTCCTGCACGCTGGCTGCGTGGCGGCTGCGTGGCGGCTGCGTGGCGGCTGCGTGGCGGCTGCGTGGCGTTTCTGCTGCGTGGCGTTTTCTACGTCTTTACACCCCGGAAACGTGTCTGACGCGTGCTGCTGCTGCTGCTGCTGTATTTGTGTCTAAACTAGGGATGCACCGAAATGAAAATTCTTGGCCGAAAACCGAAAAAGAGGAAACCAAGACCGAAACACCGAAAGAAATTAAGCCAATTATTAGTACCGTTGCATTTATGGCTATGACTGTGTACTAACTTTAATAAAATCAAGGCATTGCAATTGTATAAATTAATATTAAAGTTTAATTAAAAAAATATCTAGCAGAAATATGGCTACAATCTGATAGTCACATACAGTATACAGTAGCCTAAGAACAGAATAGCTTACTTATTATTATTATATTATTATTATTATTATTATTATTATTTTTTGAGGCACTTTCTTGCAGGATTTCACTGAACATATCAGACAGCGAGGGTGCATGTCCCTCATCTGGTGCAGAGAGACGAGTCTTTTTTTCTGTGCTAAGATCTCCTCCTGCGCTGGGCGCCGCTCCGTCTCCATGGCAACCTGGATCATTTCTCGTGCGCGCTGCTTTATTTCCGCATCCAAGTTAACGGTCTTTATAACGCGGATCAAGTCCAGTCGCGATGAAGTGCAGAGGATCCGAATAGATCTCCCTGAAACGTGTGCTGACAGACTCTAAGAGCTACTTTTCATTGTTTTCACTGCGTGGTCCGTCTCCTCCTCGTTGCCTAGGAGACGCTTTGCAGGTGTAACGGATCGGGTACCGACACACGCGCAGGTCGCGGTTTCTGTTTGCTTCATCGCAACATTTCGGCCGTATTGTTTCGGTGATAAAAGTATTTTCGGTCGGAAATGTTCGGTGGCCGAATATTCGGTGCATCCCTAGTCTAAACCACATATTAACATCTTCTCCTGTTCTGTTTCGCCCGGAAACGCACCCAACACGCTTGCGTGTCGCGTGAAAAATAGGCGCCGGTCCTATTTCTAGCACGCTCACGAGACGTGCGTGTCACGGAGGCAATGTGCACGCTCTGACCTGTTACCATGGGAGCCGAAATAAAAACGGACACGCTCACGCAGCCAGATTATCAATAAGCCTGTAAACCAAATACAAAAAAAAATACATACAACTTTCAAATTTGCCTTAATACTAAATTTTATTTTTTTCATTCAGAACACGAGAAAATAATTGTATACTTGCTGGTAATGAGCTAAATAATTGTTATTCGATAATTCAGTTTTTGTGATCATTGGGAGCCAAAATCATAATCACGATTAAATTTTGATTACATCCCTAATTTCTGGGTGATAATAGATTATCAATAAGCCTGTAAACCACAGAAGTGACATGAAAGCAAAGTCCATTGTAATACTGTTTTAAAATTAAGTATTTTTTAAGCCACCTTATATTGTTCCAGATCTAACTTACTGTATGGATAATGCATATAAAACAAATGCATATTGTTCTTGTGTCTTCTTAAAGCTACAGTGCGTAGTTTCTGTAGCAATGACTGTAACACTGTCGGTGCGTCCACGTGATACAAGCCTTCTGTGATCGCCCCAAAACTTTGTATATAATAAATATAAAAACAAGTTACTAAGCAGTATGAAACAAAAAAGTATATTCTAATTAAAAATGTAACGACATGGTAACATTTAAGATTAGTTCTTGGAAAATTCTTGGCCGAAACCAAAAACCGAAAAAGAGGAAACCAAGACCGAAACACCGAAAGAAATTATGCCAATTATTAGTACCATTGCATTTATGGCTATGACTGTGTACTAACTTTAATAAAATCAAGGCATTGCAATTGTATAAATTAATATTAAAGTTTAATTAAAAAAATATCTAGCAGAAATATATGGCTACAATACAAAACACAATACAAAACTTTGTATATAATAAATATAAAAACAAGTTACTAAGCAGTATGAAACTAAAAATCATATTCTAATTAAAAATGTAACGAGATGGTAACATTTAAGATTAGATATTATAAATGGGTACAGATATTTATTTATTCAGTGTGCAGGAGCCCTAGGAAGCAGTAATCAGTAAAAAGCTGATTGATAAATAATGTTTTCAGCGTCTTTTTAACTAAAAAAAAACCCCAATCCTGTGTCTTTCTGTGTGTCCAGGCAGCGATGATGAGTACAGCGACGATGACGACATGAGCTGGAAGGTGCGACGGGCGGCCGCCAAGTGTTTGGACGCCGTCGTCTCAACCCGTCACGAGATGCTGCCAGAGTTTTACCGCTCCGTCTCTCCTGCACTCGTCTGTCGCTTCAAGGTACCGTCAAACTCTGCCCGCTGCTCACTCCTTCATCACCTCCTCACTCTGGAGCTTTGTCTTCAGCTCCTAATCTCCGAGATCTTAACTCGCTTTGACAGCAGCGGTTTAAAAAAAATAAATAAATAAAAAGGATCCTGAGTTCAACCGGAGAATATGCACTGGAGTTATTGATTACTTTAGATCTTGCAGGCTCTACCGGTCAATGAAACTAATACAACATTCTCCTGTATATGCAGGTTTTTTTTTAAACACGGGTAAACCAGCTAAAAATAATAGATGGACTCCTATCCCACTGCTTGTAGACGAGTGCGCCTGTCGTTTTTTTCACGTTCCAACTCCATGACTGAGCTGGGAAGTGTTAAAGGTCCCATGGTATATGAAAATTTCACTTTATGAGGTTTTTAAACATTAATATGAGTTCCCCCCAGCCTGCCTATGGTCCCCCAGTGGCTAGAAATGGTGATAGGTGTAAACCGAGCCCTGGGTATCCTGCTCTGCCTTTTGAGAAAATGAAAGCTCAGATGGACCAATCAGGAATCTTCTCCTTAAGAGGTCATAAGGAGCAAGGTTACCTCTCCTTTCTCTGTTTTGCCCGCCCAGAGAATTTGGCCCCCCCATGAGAGAGAGAGATACAATATTAGGGGACCACTAAGGTCTATATAAAAGAGACTTCAGATACAGTATTAGGGGACCACTAAGGTCTATATAAAAGAGACTTCAGATACAGTATTAGGGGACCACTAAGGTCTATATAAAAGAGACTTCAGATACAGTATTAGGTGACCACTAAGGTCTATATAAAAGAGACTTCAGATACAGTATTAGGGGACCACTAAGGTCTATATAAAAGAGACTTCAGATACAGTATTAGGTGACCACTAAGGTCTATATAAAAGAGACTTCAGATACAGTATTAGGGGACCACTAAGGTCTATATAAAAGAGACTTCAGATACAGTATTAGGGGACCACTAAGGTCTATATAAAAGAGACTTCAGATACAGTATTAGGGGACCACTAAGGTCTATATAAAAGCATCCAAAGAGCACCATGTCATGGGACCTTTTAAACTTTTCCTGCTGCAGCTTTCTGACCACGGTGGGAAAGGGGGAATGCCAAGCCACGGCCAAACGGACCAGTCGCAGTAACTTTAGTCATGATACTCCTTTTGTAACCTATTTATTGCCTTTGTTCATCACACCCCCAACCGGCATCGTCAGACACCGCCTACCTACAGCCAGGGTCTGTCCGAGGGAGTTTTTTCTCGCCACTGTCGCACAAACTGCTTGCTCTTGGGGGGGAATTACTGGAATTGTTGGGGCTTTGTAAATCATAGTGTGGTCTCGACCTACTCTATCTGTAAAGTGTCTCGAGATAACTCTTGTTATGATTTGATACTATAAATAAAATTGAATTGAATTAGAAGGCCTTTTATACGATACAAAAAAATTGCATGAAGTCGTAAAAAAATATGCCTTGTGAACAAAACAAACAGGGTCCCTATTACGAAATAATTCTTGGGCTACGATTCAGGAAATCGTATCGTATTCAGGATATCACAATATCACATTTAGTAAATATCGTGCAACCCTAGCGTGGCCATGGCGGACCCCCGTGACTCAGATACAGGAAAGTAGCTCGAGTTGGGGCGTCTCCGATTTTAACGCAGAACCGTAAATCACGCTTTGATGGACTAATCTCTAACTGACTGCCCTTACCTGTCTGTCTGTCTGTCTGCCTGTCTGTCTGCAGGAGAGGGAGGAGAACGTGAAGGCGGATGTTTTCCACGCCTACCTGTCGCTGCTCAAACAGACCCGGCCGGCTCAGAGCTGGTTGGCTGACCCAGACGCCATGGAACAGGGAGAAACGCCACTGACCATGCTGCAGAGCCAGGTAGTGTTCTACACCAGCATGTGCTTTTAAATCAGGAAGTATTTAATTATGCTCTAAGGTCGCAAATTCATTACTTGGAAGACTTTGAATTGGATTTCTGGTAGGGCTGCTCGATTGGTGGAGAGGCAGACAGACTGTGCAGAGAAGTCTCTCTCTCCTCTTCCCTTTTGTGAATAGTTCGGTAGACTTCGGCGCGTTTCGGTGGTGAAGTTGCACCGTTTTTTGCATTTTTCATTTTGGTTCAGTTTGCGTTCACGCTGCATTTTGTCGAACGGTGAGCGCCACCCAGAAATAATGGAGCAACGCCAAATAAAGCAAACATTTTAGGGGAGACCTACAGCTAGGGGAGACCCCACCTATCTACAGCTAGGGGAGACCCCACCTATCTACAGCTAGAGGAGACCTCACCTATCTACAGCTAGGGGAGACCTCACCTATCTACAGCTAGAGGAGACCCCACCTATCTACAGCTAGGGGAGACCCCACCTATCTACAGCTAGAGGAGACCTCACCTATCTACAGCTAGAGGAGACCCCACCTATCTACAGCTAGAGGAGACCCCACCTATCTACAGCTAGGGGAGACCCCACCTATCTACAGCTAGAGGAGACCCCACCTATCTACAGCTAGAGGAGACCTCACCTATCTACAGCTAGAGGAGACCCCACCTATCTACAGCTAGAGGAGACCCCACCTATCTACAGCTAGAGGAGACCCCACCTATCTACAGCTAGAGGAGATCCCACCTATCTACAGCTAGGGGAGACCCCACCTATCTACAGCTAGGGGAGACCCCACCTATCTACAGCTAGAGGAGACCTCACCTATCTACAGCTAGGGGAGACCCCACCTATCTACAGCTAGGGGAGACCCCACCTATCTACAGCTAGAGGAGACCTCACCTATCTACAGCTAGAGGAGACCTCACCTATCTACAGCTAGGGGAGACCCCACCTATCTACAGCTAGAGGAGACCGTGATAAAAACTATTTCAACAAACGGTGGCGTATCCCTTTAACAGACAGCATTTATTTATTTTTATTTATTTATTTACCTGTCTCTTTCACTCTGTCTGTCTCTCTCTCTTTCTGTCTGTCTCTCTCTCTGTCTGCAGGTCCCCATGATAGTAAAAGCTCTTCACAAGCAGCTGAAGGAGAAAAGTGTCAAAACCCGTCAGTGTTGTTTCAACATGTTGACTGAGCTGGTGAACGTCCTCCCTGGAGCCCTGACTACCCACATCCCTGTACTAATACCAGGTAATACCCACATCCCTGTACTAATACCAGGTAATACCCACATCCCTGTACTAATACCAGGTAATACCCACATCCCTGTACTAATACCAGGTAATGTACTAATACCAGGTAATACCCACATCCCTGTACTAATACCAGGTAATACCCACATCCCTGTACTAATACCAGGTAATACCCACATCATTGTACTAATACCAGGTAATACCCACATCCCTGTACTAATACCAGGTAATACCCACATCCTTGTACTAATACCAGGTAATACTCACATCCCTGTACTAATACCAGGTAATACTACACACTGACTACCCACATCCCTGTACTAATACCAGGTAATACCCACATCCCTGTACTAATACCAGGTAATACTACACCACGGCTACTCCTACAACTACTACTCTCTCTGTGGCTCTCAGCTCCAAGCCCATTGGTTCCTACTGAAGACGTACTGTACATCTTTAAAAACTTACAAATGTATAGCTTTATGTTTTTAGGCAGCTAGCGGATCAAGGAGAGATGTCTACGATTTAAGACAAAAATGAATTTGCGCTGAAACCATGCAGGAAGTCATAGTGCACCTTTTTAATGAACGGCCCTCTGGAATCTCTCTTATAGCGCTTTTTAAATTCTGAATTTTGCGGTTCCATCCATGATTCTGTTATCATGGTACTGTACTGTTGCTCCAGGGCTCCCTTGTAAAAGAGATTTGACTATCTCAATGGGACATCACCTGGTAAAATAAAGGATAAATAAAAATAAAATAAAAATCACAGGAACTTTTAGGCTCTACTTTAACGCTGCCATCAGTCTGGGACCGGCCCCAGCTGGGCCCCAGACGGGCCGCCCCAGCCGGGCCGCCCCAGCCGGGCCGCCCCAGCCGGGCCGCCCCAGCCGGGCCGCCCCAGCCAGGCCCCAGCCGGGCCCCAGCCGGGCCCCAGCCGGGCCCTGGTCACAAAAACACGCTTGCCATCCATCGGGCTAAACAACTTTTCTGGGAGAAACCCTGGAATTGACAGACATTTTATCTCCGTTTTGATTTTTACTTTCCGAATGCAACTAGGGCTGAAACGATTCCTCGAATAACTCGAATAATGCGATTACAAAAAATCCTCGAAGCAAAATTCTTTGCCTCGAAGCTTCGTTAAATCAACGTAATTGAGGTTGTACGGCTCACTGTGTTTCCGCACGGAGGATTATTACTAGCGCACAAGAGATGTGTGCTTCTGCGGACACAACACAAGCACAGACAGTATATAAACAACAAGCGGCCCAGATTACAAATGAAGGAAGACGAAAATAGCGAGGGTCTAAGAGGAGAGACAGGCGAGAGAAAACGACAGAAAGTTTGGGATCATTTTAAGCTGCAAACATGCTGCTACATCACCATCTCTGTAACAAACATCCAGTAAATATAAAGTATAAAGTTTAATCTCTTCTGTTATCAAGAAGAAGGCAGAAGAACACGGTCATTATTCATTAATCGTCTGTTTAAGGATGTAGGAAATCAGCCCTAACTGGCCCAAAACACTTGGGAGCGATGCATATTTAATGAAAGCATTCAATCAACTTTGTTAATCTACTAAGAAATGACTCCTTTTTCAACCGTATTTGGGTCACAGGTCCTGAAGTGAAGTTGCAGCTGGTTGCTGTAGTTTTTAATCTAAACTAATCTATCTATCTGGATCAGTCTTTCCCCAAAAAGCCCCAAGATAACGTCTTCAAATGTCTCGTTGTGTCCACAACTCAGACATTCACTTTACTGTCCCAGAGGAGAGAAGACACTAGAACAATATTCACATTTAACAAGCTGACATCAAAGGTTTTACTGTTTGTTTTTTCATAAAAAATGACTTAAATTGAATATCAAAATAGTTGGCGATTTAAGTCAGTAGTTGACAACTAATCGATTTAATCTTTGCAGCTCTAAAATACTGCGATGGTTGGGGACTATTTTCAGCGGTATGTATTACAAATAAAACTGCACTGATTACAACTTTCTAGGCCGATTCCGATTCTCTTTGAGTTAGACCAGCCGATACCGATTTTAGCCGATTCCGATTTCATTTTTTCTGACCACTTTACAGCACACGCAAATATTTATTTTCTCTCTTTTCTTTAAAAGAACATGTTTTGAACAGATAATGGATCACTATATAATAGAACTATATAAATGATTCCTGGTGTGGGACATTCACACACGTCTAAAGAGCAACGTTAGAACCATTTCCTTCTTTTTTTTTTTTAAATCCAATATCCAACTAAAAATGTGATTTTGGTTCTTGGTGTGGTCCCTCCACGCCCTACTGTCTCCTCGCAGGTGTTGCATATTGCAAACTTGTTACCTTCTGCACACACGCTGAAGAATCCCCAAACAGCTGACATGTTGCAGGTTAATTCACCAGGTTCCCTACATGTGCGAGAATAGCGCCGACACGCTTCACACCGCGAGCGGCTACGCGCCACACGAAGTTGACAGAAAGGAAGAAGCGAGCGTGTGCTGTGTGGCGTCCGTGTGTGCGTGCGTCCTTGAGAACTGTAACTCGTATAACTTCTGTTGTCAGTTAATTGTAGCGTTGACCGGCATGAAATCGGCAGACTGACCTGCCGGTCATCGGCGGTCATGGCCGAGCACGATAAAACCGGCCAGTCCCGGTCACCGGCCGCTCTATCGGTGCATCTCTAATTACCAGGGCTGCTCCCTGTTAGGCGATTAGTCGACTAATCGGTGGTTTTGGTCTTAGTCGACTAAAGCCTGGTTCAGACGCCAGGATAATTAGGCCGATTTTAGCCCGATTCACCCCTCCCGACAATCTTAAGGATGCTCCGATTATGGTAAAATAATCTGATCCGATATTCCTGCCGTGTGTGGTATGTTAAGACTGCTCTCGTCTGCTCGGATCTCAAATCAGGGATATCCAACATGTTGGATTTATTTGGCCCGATTTCTCCTCGTGTGCCCCCCGGGGACAAACGAGCATGCAGCCTGTGTAAAATAAATAAAGTCGATGGGCATAACTACATCCACAACTGCAGTCCACCACAGTACATGGAAACGAATATATGAACGTTTATTAATCTGTGTAATACCTAAAGACATTTCTATGAGAAAAAACAAATCGCCTCCATATCATGATGTAGCTGAGTATAGTCCATGCTCGCGCTGTCTTCTTTGACCATCGCCTTTTCTTTTGATAATGTTTTTTTTCGGTTAAAAAACACACTACAAACTATCGCCGCTGCATCCTCTTCGTCAGCAATGATCGTTTACCCTGAAGTCACGTTTGATCTCGCGGATTTTGGCGGAGATTTCCCGTCTGACCTGGGCAAATGCTCCGGAGTCAAATCGGTTCGTGTGCGATGTGTTGATTTTGCCGTGCGCTGCGCACCGCACACTGTACGACCAAAACTGTTAGACCCGTGATTTTTTATCACCGTGTGTGGGGGGTCTCTCAGGATTGGAAAATCGGCCGACAATTTTAAAATCGTCCCGTGTGAACCAGGCTTTAGATCTCTTTAGTCCATTAGTCATGTTTGATGCTTTTTTTTTTTCATGCTGAATGACTTATTTCCAAGAAACGTACGAACTCATCTCTGGTAAACACAAGAATTAAAGTGGTGCTTTTGCGGACAAACTCAGATTTACAGATCTGTGGATTAATAATAATAATACATAAGTTTTATTAAATCAACTAATCGATTAGTCGATACAGTTGAATGAGTTGTTAGTCGACTGAGACTTTCTTCAGTCGAGCACACAGCCCTGGTGATTACAAGTATTATCAGTGTTAGTAATTGTAGCGTCTTTTGTTTTTCAGGTATCATCTTCTCTCTGAACGATAAGTCGAGCAGCTCCAACCTAAAAATCGACGCCTTGGCGTGCCTCCACGTCATCATGGTCACACACCCGGCGCACGCCTTCCACGCCCACGTGCCCGCCCTCGTCCCGCCCGTGGTGGCGTGCGTGGGAGACCCCTTCTACAAGATCACCTCCGAGGCTCTGCTCGTCACTCAGCAGCTCGTCAAGGTGGGCGTTGGAGCCAAAATCATGATTTCGATATTAACTTTAATTTTGATAAGCTTGTGCATAAATGCAGTGACGTTCACAGTAAGTTGGACTCACTGTAAACTGGTAATTTGTGTTAATTGATCTTGACGCGTGGCTTATCGTCACAGCCTTTTGACAATCGGCTGATTAATGCGGTAATTGCATCAGCTGGTGTATAATAGCCGAGCTGTCATTCAGGTAGGGGCCTTTGGTTCGTTGTAGCCATACGGTTGTTTTTTGTTTTGAACGCTGCTTCAAGTTCCGCTCAGAACAGTTACGTGACTGGGAGTTGTTGTTTTTTTATTAACTTTTATTTTTGCTCTGCTGTCAGTGCATGTACACCATCTGCTACGGACAGTTCATTACTTTTGTGGAAAAAAGATGAAAAACTTTTCAAATTGAGGTTTGAGTGATGAAGAAAAATAAATGTGAAAACAGTGGAGCCCCACCGATAAAGGATTTTTAAGACCGATACAAATATTTGGTGATTTAAAAATCCTATATTCCGATATATCGGCCGATTATATATTTAAAAAATAAAAATAAAAAATCCAGAAACTCGTAACAAAATATAAACAGATTTCCCTAACATTAGTTATTTATAGTTATTTACGAGTCCTCACTAAAACAATATGATAATGCAGTTTAAAAATAAACTTGTTTGTTTTATTGTCACAACAGAACATCAAAATATATTAAAGTTCTGATAAATAAAATGTATAAAAATACAAACTTAAGATATGAAACTTAGAGTGTGGCCAACAGGGAGGTTGTAGAGCGCCCTCTGGTGGACAGACTCTGCAACGCCAACACTCAGAACATGGTTGAAGGGGTTTTTATATAAATGAAATGAAAAAGAGGAAACAAAGACCAAAAACCGAAACACCGAAAGAAATTATGCCAATTATTAGTAGCATTGCATTTATGGCTATGACTGTGTACTAACTTTACTAAAATCAAGGCATTGCAATTGTATAAATTAATATTAAAGTTTAATTAATAATTAATTAAATATCTAGCAGAAATATGGCTACAATCTGATAGTCACATACAGTATATAGTAGCCTAAGAACAGAATAGCTTACGTATTGTTGTTGTTATTATTATTATTATTATTATTATTTTTTGAGGCACTTTCTTGCAGGATTTCCCTAAACATATCAGACAGCGAGGGTGCATGCCCCTCATCTGGTGCAGAGAGACGAGTCTTTGTTTCTACGCTCTGATCTCCTCTGGCGCTGGGCGCATTTATCAGGATCATATATTTGTCATTATAAATGATTCTGATGAATTAGGGCTGGGCGATATGGAGAAAATCAAATATCACGATATTTTTGACCAAATACCTCGATATCGATACTGCAACGATATTGTAGTGTTGACTATTGGTGCTTTCACAAAATATTTACACAATGAGATTTTAGATAAATAATCATCAGTAATGTGGCTATAATGACTAAGTGGGTAAAGGTGAATAATAGAACAGTTACAACAGTCTGGTAAGTTCAGAAAATGACTTTACTTTGATCACTTTATTGTAATGCAGCCTTTAAAACCAGGAAAAGACACTTATGTCATATTACGATATCCAAAATCTAAGACTATATCCAGTCTCATATCACGATATCGATATAATATCGATATATTGCCCAGCTCTATTATGAATGAATATTAAAATAAATATTGGCCATTATAAATACCGATCGTTCGGAAAATGCCTAATATTGGCCGATAATATTGGTCGGGCTCTAGCGCATTCCAAAGGGCAAAAGGCATCTAAAACGTTGTGAGAAAGTTGCTCCCATAGTGGGAATCAAACCTGCAACCTCCGAAACTTCTTCAACCCTCTAACAGGGCTGCACAAGCAATCTTTTTAGCAGAATACTGAAAGCAGCAGAACTGAGTTCACTTTTAATATCTGTTCGTTTATCCCAAGTAATATCGTTATAGCCATATTGAACGTTATCGCATATTTTTGTAATTTTCATATCGTGCAGCCCGACTCTCTTCACCCTTTTTTTACAGCTGATTCTATAATTTCTCTCTTCCAGGTGATCCGACCTCTGGACAACCTATCAGAGAGCTCCGACAGCTTCGACCCCTCCCCTTACATCAACGACCTGTTCACCTGCACAATCAAACGCCTGAAGGCCGCCGACATCGACCAGGAAGTCAAAGAACGAGCCATCTCCTGCATGGGACAGATCATCTGTAACTTAGGTAACCGCCGTCTGTCGGTCACGGCGCCGTGGCGCCCGCTGTGATGCAGCGATTCCTCCGTTTGTTTGGCTTTTCTGCTTTCGTCGTCTTTATGTTTCCCCGTCTGGTTGTGTAGGAGACCGGCTGCCCGCTGAACTTCCTGGAACGCTGTTGATCTTTTTAGAACGCCTCAAGAACGAGATCACCAGACTGACGACAGTGAAAGGTAACCACGACGAACGCCAAGCACGAAACTTAGGGCTCTTTCACACCGATAGGTAGGTAGGTAGGTAGGTAGGTAGGTAGGTAGGTAGATGGATAGGTGGGTGGGTAGGTAGGTAGGTAGTAAGAAAGATAGATAGTAAGATAGATGGGTGGGTGGGTAGGTAGGTAGGTAGTAAGAAAGATAGTAAGATAGATGGGTGGGTAGGTAGGTAGTAAGAAAGATAGTAAGGTAGGTAGGTAAGTAAGAAGTGAGTAAGATGGTATGGGTAGGTAGAAGATAATTAAGATAGGTGGGGTGGTAAGGAAGATAGTATGTATAGGTAGGTGGTAGTAAGATTAAGAAGTAGATAATTAAAGATATGATGGGTGGGTAGGTAGTAAGAAGATAGAAGATGGGAATGGTAGGTAGGTAAGTAAGAAGATAGTAAGATAGATGGGTAGGTAGGTAGGTAGGTAGAAGGTAATAAGTAAAAATGAATAGATACTTTATTGATCCCCAAGGGGAAATTCAAGGTCCCTGTAGCTTACAGACATCACACACAACATACACATACATCATAAACAGGATGATAATAATAACAGATCCACATGAATAATATGGACAAGAAAAGAAAAGATACTAAATAAAAAATCCACATGAAGTATGCATGGTAAGGTGCTCTAGTCTATGGTATGAGAGTGTGTCATGGTAGTAGTGCAAATAAGTCCAATAGTGCAAGGATAAAGTCTAGAGACCAGCATTAAATATGGACAATATAAGAGAATATGGACAATATAAGAGAATATGGACAATATAAGAGAATATGGACAATATAAGAATAAAGCAGTAAACAGTGGGCCAGTGGACAGTCTGTACATAACTATTGATATTGTTATAGGAGGTAGTGGAAGTGGTGGAGAGGCAGACAGACTGTGCAGAGAAGTCTCTCTCTCCTCTTCCCTTTTGTGAATAGTTCGGTAGATTTCGGCGCGTTTCGGTGGTGAAGTTGCACCGTTTTTTGCATTTTTCATTTTGGTTCAGTTTGCGTTCACGCTGCATTTTGTCGAAGAAATAATGGAGCAACGCCAAATAAAGCAAACATTTGCATTTAAGTTTCCCAATTTTCAAAAGATTCAGTGAA
>NC_053134.1:3776880-3781880 GCF_010015445.1 Perca fluviatilis
GCACAATTAATCCTGCAAAAACACCACTTTAATTCTTGTGTTTACCATAAATGTGCTCAGAAGTTTCTTAGAAATGAGTAATTAAGCACGAATAAGCATAAAAAATTACTAATCGACTAAAGAACTTCTTAGTCGACTAACACTTATACGATTTTGTCGACTAATCGATTAGTTGATTTAAGTGACAGAGCTGTGCGCTTTGAGAGGTGGTTAAGACTAGAAAAGCACAATATAAATGTAGTTAATTAACCATCTGTAAAACTGAGTTTCTGCACAATTAATCCTGCAAAAACACCACTTTAAATCTTGTGTTTACCATAAATGTGCTCAGAAGTTTCTTAGAAATAAGTAATTAAGCATGAATAAGCATAAAAAATTACTAATCGACTAAAGAAATTCTTAGTCGACTAACACTTATACGATTTTTGTCGACTAATCGGTTAGCTGATTTAATTGACAGAGCTGTGCGCTTTGAGAGGTGGTTAAGACTAGAAAAGCACAATATAAATGTAGTTAATTAACCATCTGTAAAACTGAGTTTCTCCACAATTAATCCTGCAAAAGCACCACTTTAATTCTTGTGTTTACCACAAATGTGCTGATAAGTTTCTTGGAAATGAGTAATTAAGCATGAATAAGCATAAAAAATTACTAATCGACTAAAGAAATCTTAGTCGACTAAGACCAAAACTACCGATTAGTCGACTAATCGACTAAGAGGTGGCAGCCCTAGATGTTGCAATTATTCAACTTAAACAGTGGAAAAAGTTTAATAAATCAACAGTAAAACAAAACGCATACATCTGTGAAATTTGTCTTAATAATTTTCCTATTTAAACTTAATTTTTTCATTCAGAACACGAGAGAAAATCAGAGTTTACTTTGCAAAACGTAATGACCTAAATAACAGTTTTTCTCGATTATTCTGTTTTTGTGATCGTTTGGGATCCGAAATCATGATCACGATTAGATTTCGGTTAATTGCACAGCCCTACAGCGGGAGTGCTTTAGGGCTGTCCGTCAAATAAATTCCTAGTCGACTAATCGATTAGTAGATGTTATCGACAGAGCTGTGTGCTTTGAGTGGTCGTTAAAACTAGAAAAGCGCAATATAAATGCAGCCCATTTACCATCTTGTTTCCCCACAAAGAATCATGCAAAAGCACCGCTTTAAATCTTTGTTTTCCAGAGAAATGTTCAGAAGTTTACTTGGAAACAAGTCATTAAGCAAGAAAAAATGACAAATACACTAGAGAAATCTTAATGCACTAAGACCAAAAGGACCAATAAGTCGACTAATTGACTAAAAGGGGGCAGCGCTGCAGTTTTTAACCACCAGAAAACTCATTTCTGGCTGCATACGGACAAAAAAAAAGTGTGGTCTAGACCTACTTTAAATCTCTAAAGTGTCCTGACATAACTTCTGTTATGATTTGACACTATAAATAAAATGGAATTGATTAGTTGGGTCAAGTCGGTGTTGATATATGGAAGTTTTCTTTGTCTTTCTTCTTTATTAGTTTAATCTAATGCGTAGTATTAGACGTTGGACAAATTGTTCAAATGAAGGTCTTGTGATGAGCTTCTGTTGATTTAAAGCTGTTTGGGACTTAAATGTATTCCTTAATGTTGAATAACAGGAGTAAAGTGTGATTTATGGTGGTGTGGAGGCTCAGAGCTTTCGCCGTAGCCTACGTAAGTTGCCTGATGTTTATACTTGCGAGCTTGTGTGTGTGTGTGTGTGTGTGTGTGTGTGTGTGTGTGTGTGTGTGTGTGTGTGTGTGTGTGTGTGTGTGTGTGTGTGTGTGCGTTGAGCCAGCGTGTGTGTGTGTCTGTGTGGGGAGTGTGGTAGAGCGAGGGAGAAAGTGAGAGAGTGACAGCGATTAGCTTCGGAGCAACACACGTCAGGCTACGGGGTAGGTTTTATGCAGAAGTATAACTCACACTTTACTGTGTGTGTGTGTGTGTGTGTGTGTGTGTGTGTGTGTGTGTGTGTGTGTGTGTGTGTGTTGTTTTCAGGCTTTGGTGGCGACAGAGACTCCCGGTCTGGGCTACATGGACCTGCTGAGGATGCTTACCGGTCCGGTTTACTCCCAGAGTGCCTCTCTGCCTCACAAACAGGCCTACTGCTCCATCGCCAAGTGTGTCGCCGCTCTGACCCGAGCCTGTCCCGACGAGGGACCCGCTGTGGTCGGCCAGTTCATCCAGGTAAACCTACTCAGAACCCAGCAGCAACATCAGCTTCAACTTAGCTGTATAGTCCAGAAAAACCACAGACCTCCCTGAAAACAGTTGGGTGGTAGCCTGGCGTGGTCAGACTCCGATTCTAGTCAGAATCTGAGTCTGATGCTGCTCCATTGGGCTGTGATTATGGGGCGTGTTTCAACCCAAACAGGAAAGAAAATGCCTCTGCACTTAATTGGATAGACCTACAACCAATCAGAGCAACAGATAGACCTACAACAGATAGACCTACAACCAGTCAGAGCAACAGATAGACCTACAACCAATCAGAGCAAGAGATAGACCTACAACCAATCAGAGCAACAGATAGACCTACAACCAATCAGAGCAACAGATAGACCTACAACCAATCAGAGCAACGGATAGACCTACAACCAATCAGAGCAACGGATAGACCTACAACCAATCAGAGCAACAGATAGACCTACAACCAGTCAGAGCAACAGATAGACCTACAACCAATCATAGACCTACAACCAATCAGAGCAACGGATAGACCTACAACCAGTCAGAGCAACGGATAGACCTACAACCAATCAGAGCAACGGATAGACCTACAACCAATCAGAGCAACGGATAGACCTACAACCAATCAGAGCAACAGATAGACCTACAACCAGTCAGAGCAACGGATAGACCTACAACCAATCAGAGCAACGGATAGACCTACAACCAATCAGAGCAACGGATAGACCTACAACCAATCAGAGCAAGAGATAGACCTACAACCAATCAGAGCAAGAGATAGACCTACAACCAATCAGAGCAAGAGATAGACCTACAACCAATCAGAGCAACGGATAGACCTACAACCAGTCATAGACCTACAACCAATCAGAGCAACGGATAGACCTACAACCAGTCAGAGCAACAGATAGACCTACAACCAATCAGAGCAACAGATAGACCTACAACCAATCAGAGCAACAGATAGACCTACAACCAATCAGAGCAACGGATAGACCTACAACCAATCAGAGCAACGGATAGACCTACAACCAGTCAGAGCAACAGATAGACCTACAACCAATCAGAGCAACGGATAGACCTACAACCAATCAGAGCAAGGGATAGACCTACAACCAATCAGAGCAAGAGATAGACCTACAACCAATCAGAGCAAGAGATAGACCTACAACCAATCAGAGCAAGAGATAGACCTACAACCAATCAGAGCAACGGATAGACCTACAACCAGTCATAGACCTACAACCAATCAGAGCAACGGATAGACCTACAACCAGTCAGAGCAACAGATAGACCTACAACCAATCAGAGCAACGGATAGACCTACAACCAATCAGAGCAAGAGATAGACCTACAACCAATCAGAGCAACAGATAGACCTACAACCAATCAGAGCAACAGATAGACCTACAACCAATCAGAGCAAGAGATAGACCTACAGCCAATCAGAGCAACGGATAGACCTACAACCAGTCATAGACCTACAACCAATCAGAGCAACGGATAGACCTACAACCAGTCAGAGCAACAGATAGACCTACAACCAATCAGAGCAACGGATAGACCTACAACCAGTCAGAGCAACAGATAGACCTACAACCAGTCAGAGCAACAGATAGACCTACAACCAATCAGAGCAACGGATAGACCTACAACCAGTCAGAGCAACAGATAGACCTACAACCAATCAGAGCAAGAGATAGACCTACAACCAATCAGAGCAACGGATAGACCTACAACCAATCAGAGCAACGGATAGACCTACAACCAGTCAGAGCAACAGATAGACCTACAACCAGTCAGAGCAGCAGATAGACCTACAACCAATCAGAGCAACGGATAGACCTACAACCAATCAGAGCAACGGATAGACCTACAACCAATCATAGACCTACAACCAATCAGAGCAACGGATAGACCTACAACCAATCAGAGCAACAGATAGACCTACAACCAGTCAGAGCAACAGATAGACCTACAACCAGTCAGAGCAACAGATAGACCTACAACCAGTCAGAGCAACAGATAGACCTACAACCAGTCAGAGCAACAGATAGACCTACAACCAGTCAGAGCAACAGATAGACCTACAACCAATCAGAGCAACAGATAGACATACAACCAATCAGAGCAACAGATAGACCTACAACCAGTCAGAGCAACAGATAGACCTACAACCAATCAGAGCAACAGATAGACCTACAACCAATCAGAGCAACAGATAGACCTACAACCAATCAGAGCAACAGATAGACCTACAACCAATCAGAGCAACAGATAGACCTACAACCAATCAGAGCAACAGATAGACCTACAACCAATGGAATAATACTGTCAAAGATATTTCACTTTTTTGATGAAATAAAAGCACACCAATAAACTAGAAATGTCTGGCCCTTGATGTGTGGTGATTCAAAATGCTCTTTACTTTGCTATAACATCCACAGTTTTAACTCTTCGTTCCTAAATGTTACATCAAAACGTGGGGGATTCTGTGCCCTTTCTAACAATGTACGTAGGGAAGCAAACAGACTTTCACATGAGGCACAGTGAGCTTCCAAGGGAAGAAGTGTCGAGCAACAGTCGCACTGCCTCCTGTATTAAATCATAGCAGAAATACCAGGAGGAGGATGTCAGAAACGGGCCCTTTTTGGACAGCTACTGTCCTCACATTAATTACACAACACACACCATTCTTGCACAGGATGTTCATCAGGGTGTCATATCTCTCGCAGTATTAAACATTAAGCGATAGGAGTTAGGGTTTTTGAGCTAGGAGCAGGACTGTC
>NC_053134.1:3789380-3791880 GCF_010015445.1 Perca fluviatilis
TAGGCCCTGCTAGGCCCTACTGGCCACTGTTAGGCCCTGCTAGGTACTGTTAGGCCCTGCTGGCCCCTGTTAGGCCCTGCTGGCCCCTGTTAGGCCCTGCTAGGTACTGTTAGGCCCTGTTAGGCCCTGTTAGGCCCTGTTAGGCCCTGCTGGCCCCTGTTAGGCCCTGCTAGGCCCCTGTTAGGCCCTGCTGGCCCCTGTTAGGCCCTGCTAGGCCCTGTTAGGCCCTGCCGGCCCCTGTTAGGCCCTGCCGGCCCCTGTTAGGCCCTGCTGGCCCTGTTAGGCCCTGCTGGCCCCTGTTAGGCCCTGTTAGGTACTGTTAGGCCCCTGTTAGGCCCTGTTAGGCCCTGCTGGCCCCTGTTAGGCCCTGCTGGCCCCTGCTAGGCCCTGTTAGGTACTGTTAGGCCCTGCTGGCCCCGGTTAGGCCCTGCTAGGCCCTGCTAGGCCCTGTTAGGCCCTGTTAGGCCCTGTTAGGCCCTGCTGGCCCCTGTTAGGCCCTGCTAGGCCCTGCTGGCCACTGTTACGCCCTGTTAGGCCCTGCTGGCCCCTGTTAGGCCCTGCTGGCCCCTGCTAGGCCCTGTTAGGTACTGTTAGGCCCTGCTGGCCCCGGTTAGGCACTGCTAGGCCCTGCTAGGCCCTGTTAGGCCCTGCTAGGCCCTGTTAGGTACTGTTAGGCCCTGTTAGGCCCTGCTGGCCCCTGTTAGGCCCTGCTAGGCCCTGCTGGCCACTGTTACGCCCTGTTAGGCCCTGCTGGCCCCTGTTAGGCCCTGCTGGCCCCTGTTAGGCCCTGCTAGGCCCTGTTAGGCCCTGCTAGGCCCTGTTAGGTACTGTTAGCCACTGTTAGGCCCTGTTAGGCCCTGCTGGCCCCTGTTGTGCCCTGCTAGGCCCTGTTAGGTACTGTTGGGCACTGCTGGCCCCTGCTGGCCCCTGCTAGGCCCTGTTAGGCACTGCTAGGCGAGGACACTAGTGGTTCATCTCAGCATAACCATCTAGCGGTAGGGGTTTAAACTTAACATAAACAGAACCACTGTCTTACATGAATATATATATATATTTTTTTAAACATTTAAATCAATATTGCGTTTTTGAAAATCGATATATAGTATTGCTAAATAAATTATTGAGATAGTGTATCGATTTTTTTTCTTCACCCCTAATATCTAGAAGTTATAATTAAAGTTTTAGCTTTAAAAGTGATTTCAACTATTATTAATGTCCCAAACTGTCAATCTACTAACTCAGTGATCAGTTAACCTTGGTGTGGTCTTCCCACCAACCAGCTCCTCTTTTTCAGACATTTTTGTCCCTTTATTGTTATTTTTTTTTTTGGACACATTTTTTCACTTCCACTAACCCCAACTTCTAACCACTATAGTTTTATTTTTGGAATTCATGGTCAATAAACCTCATGTATATGAATTTATACGTAATTTTCCAGTTAAAAAAAAAGCTGAAATTGGGAATCATTTTGACTAATATTAGAGGAACGTATCTTGATGGATAATCAAGATACTGGTGAACAGTATGTCAAAGTTTAGTCAGGATACCGGTTAAACCATTTACATATTTTCTCAAATGCTATAAAATTAAATAAAACCCTCAAAATTCAAAGAGAGTAATGATCAGTAATTGTACTTGCGGAGAGCGTTGCAGGGAACCATCCCTGTTATTTTTGGGTAATATGGTTAAAAAGAAACCCATATTTCTGATACAGAGATCTTGAAAACGGGTCAAGTTTGACCCGAGGACACCAGGAGAGTTAATTAGTTTCAGCTCTCCAGTGAACAGTAATGGTTTGAGTATATATTTAACAAAAACAAAACAAACAGCTGCACCTTTTTTATGAGACGAAATCTCGCTGGTTTCCCTCAGGTGATTTCCTGAAGACGCTGGAGGACCCGGACCTGAACGTGCGTCGCGTTGCCTTGGTGACGTTTAACTCTGCGGCCCACAATAAGCCCAGTCTGATCCGAGAGCTGCTGGACTCGGTTCTACCGCAGCTGTACAACGAGACCAAAGTGAGGAAGGAGCTGATCCGAGAGGTGAGAACACACGGAAATCAGGGAGAAACCCTGGAGGAGTCGTGGAACGTTGCTGCTGCTGTGTTTGGATGAAATGAATTGTTACAGTACTCTTCTGTGGATAGTTTTTAGCATAGTGTAACATAACGGCAAATTCCCAGGTAGTCGAGAAGTCGAAAGCAATATGCCCAATTGATTATTCACCTAATTGTTTCAGTTATATTCTCTAATTTACACTGAAATATGAACAGAAAAGGGAAAGAAATTGAAAAAAATTCAACTTACGTATCACGATACACGGGTCACGATTCAATGTATTGCGATACTGTGCATAATATAAGGCGATATATTGGGATTTCTTTAAAGTATAATTTTAGAAAAACTAATATTTAAAAAAAGACATGATGTGCATAAAAGTCAAAGAAGTTTACTTTAGGTAAACAATTCAGTACACAGAAAATCAAACTGCCAGTTTGGGA
>NC_053134.1:3794380-3826880 GCF_010015445.1 Perca fluviatilis
TTCCGATTTTTCATTGAGTTAGGCCAGCCGATACCGATTTTAGCCGATACGATTTAATTTTTTCTAACCACTTTACAGCACACACAAATATTTATTTTCTATCTTTTCTTTAATAGAATTTTTTTACATTTTGCACAGAACATTGAACATTTTTTTGAACAGATAATCGATCGCTATAAAATACAACTATAAATTACTCCTGGTGTGGGAAATTAACACACATTTAAAGTGCAATGTTATGGAAGAACCATTTCCTTCTTTTCACATCAAATATCCAACTACATTTATTTTAATATATTTAGCAAACTAAACTTCTGTATGTATAAAAACAGGGAAAACAGGTAATGGCAATGAAATAATATATAAATAACAAATAAAAATAAAATAAATATAGCCTTAATGCAGTATAAAGATATTTCTCAAAACGCACACATGCACCCCCACTAACCTGGAAAGCGTTTTAAACAGTAACGTTACTACAGCGCGTCCACTGGGGATGTCACCATACCAGAAATTTTTTTTAATTTAATTTAGTTGAAAACAGTGCTGGTGAAATTCCACGATCCTCGATAACCAATTCGATAGTACGGCCAACAACAAAACCATAAATCCCATAGGGTTAGGGCTCGGGCAATGTATGGATGTTATATCGAAATATGAGACTAGATATCGTCTTACATTTTGTATATAGTACAGGCCAAAAGTTTGGACACACCTTCTCATTCAATGTGTTTCTTTATTTTCATGACTATTTACATTGTAGAAACTATGAATGAACACATATGGAATTATGTACTTAACAAAAAAGTGTGAAATAACTGAAAACATGTCTTATATTTTAGATTCTTCAAAGTAGCCACCCTTTGCTTTTTTTGATAACTCTGCAAACCCTTGGTGTTCTCTCAATGAGCTTCATGAGGTAGTCACCTGAAATGGTTTTACCTTCACAGGTGTGCTTTGTCAGGGTTCATTTGTGGAAGTTTTTCCCTTATTAATAAAAAAGCAAAGGGTGGCTACTTTGAAGAATCTAAAATATAAGACCTGTTTTCAGTTATTTCACACTTTTTTGTTAAGTACATAATTCCATATGTGTTCATTCATAGTTTTGATACCTTCAGTGACAATCTACAATGGAAATAGTCATGAAAATAAAAAGGAAACACATTGAATGAGAAGGTGTGTCCAAACTTTTGGCCTGTACTGTATATCGTAACATCAGTTTATTTGTGAGGGACATATAGACATTGTTACATCTAAAGTGTGAATGGGACTTCTAGCCGTAGGCTGACTTGCAGTCCTTGTCCCTGGTTAGGCTTTTAGAAATGACACACGTGGTAAAACACTTAAAAAAATAGACTAAAGTGGCCGGGTTGGATCAGTGGGTACAGCAGGCGCACATTGACATAGAGGCTTATGCCTTGACGCACAGGTCTAGGGTTCGAGTCCGACCTGTGACGATTTCCTGCATGTCTCCCCTCTCTCTCTCTCTCCCGTTTCTCACCTAGCGGTCCTGTCCATTAAAGGTGGAAAAGCCCCAAAAAATAATCTTTAAAAAGATTGCAGGTGGAGACGGTTAAAAACATTCGCTCCATGTAGCCACCCCTCCCCCTCCTGGAAAAACATCCTAGGGGAAACACTGGTGTTCATATTTTGGGAAAGCACCAATAATAACCCCTACAATGTCGCGGCAACATGGACATCGATGTATTTGGTCCAAAATATCAGATATTAGATTTTCTCTCTAAATCCCACGTACCGAACGGGACGTAAAACATTTAAACGTTACAGGAACGACCAACCACAGCAGCTCGTAGCCTCTTCAAGAATTTAAAACGGACAACTGGAAGTGTGCCGACCGTTAGCGGATGTGGGGTGGAGTTTATCTTTTTACTGTTTACGCACAGCGCACGCACAGCTTGCGCACGCAGCGCACAAGCGCATTACAGCGCACGCACAAGCGCCCACCAGCCGCACAGCGCACACAGCCCAGCACAAGCGCACACACAGCCCAGCACCGCGCGCTTTACACGCACACACAACGCATTAATAGCGCACGAAAAGCGCTTACAAGCACACAGCGCACACAGCTACAATAATAGCGCACAGCGCACGCAACACAGCGTTACAATAGCACAGCGCACGCGCACAGCCCAACACAGCGCGACGCTGACGCCGCGACAGCACACACAGCCCAGCACAGCGCACACACAGCCCAGCACAGCGCACACACAGCACAGCGCACACACAGCCCAGCACAGCGCACACACAGCCCTAACTGCAACAGCGCACACAGCCAGCATACGCACAGCGCACACAGCCAACACAGCGCACACACAGCCCAGCACAGAAGCGCACGCACGCCTTACGCACACGCACACACAGCCACTGCGCACACACAGCCCAGCACAGCGCATTTAGCACAAAGCGCATATCGGCCAACACAAACGCACACAGCACAAGCGCGCACAGCACAGCCCAACAACGCACAGCGCACGCAGCGCACAGCGCAAGCATTGCGCACAGCGACCACGCGGCACAACTACCCAGCGCCCGCACTACGCACAAGCGCACACACAGCCCAGCACAACGCACGCACAGCGCAACACAGCGCCGCACAGCACAGCGCACAGCTCAAGCCCCGCGACACAGCCAGCACAGCGCACGCAAAAGCGCATTACACGTACAAGCGCACACACAGCCCAGCACAGCGCTACACAGCCCGCACAGCGCGACGCGCGCGCTGGCACAAGCGCACGCGACAGCGCTTACACACAGCGCCCAGCACAGCGCGACGCACAGCACAGCGCACGCACAGCACAGCGCACACACAGCCCAGCACAGCGCACAGCACAGCGCACGCACAGCACAGCACAGCGCACGCACAGCACAGCGCACGCACAGCACAGCGCACGCACAGCGCAGCGCTGCGCTGTGTGAGTCACGGGCAAAACGAGACAGCGAGCTTTCGTTTTGGGATTATGTAGGCGTGAATATATTTCAGTTTTTGGACCCAGCACAGCGCTGTGAAACTTAAAATTTTGTTTTATCTCAACAAAAGATATTTACTTACTTACATTAAATTCCGTCATTGGGGCGGCTGGGTAGCTCACCTGGTAGAGCGCGCGCCCATATCCGGAGGTCCGACTCCGACCTGCGGCCCTTTGCTGCGTGTCATTCCCCCCTCTCTCTCTCTCTCTCTCTCTCTCTCTCTCTCTGTCTCTCTCTCTCTCTCTGTCTCTCTCTCTCTCTCTCTGTCTCTCTCTCTCTCTCTCTCTCTCTCTGTCTCTCTCTCTCTCTCTCTCTCTCCCCCCTTTCACGTCTAAGCTGTCCTATCAAGTAAAGGCCTAAAAATGCCCCAAAAATCATCTTAAGAAAAACAATTCCATCATTGGTTGTACTTGTACTACTAGTACTGCTGTTGTTTCTGCTGCTGACTGTTGTTGTTGTTGTCAGATGCTGACGTTCCTGATGCTGGCCCGGCTGTCCTCTCTGTGTCCCAGTGCTGTTCTACAGAGACTGGACAGACTGGTGGAGCCGCTGAGAGCCACATGCACCACCAAGGTACACACACACACACACACACACACACACACACACACGCTACACAAACTACACACACACACACACACACACACACACACACACACACACACACTGCACCGGTACTAGGGCTGCACGATATGAGGAAAATATGCAATATGTGATACTGCTGTTGAATATCGCTATTAACGATATTACTCGCCATACATAAACAGATCTACTCAGTTCTGGGCGCCTGGGTAGCTCACCTGGTAGCGCGCGCCCATATATAGAGGTCTGTTCCTCGACGCAGAGGCCCAGGGTTCGAATCCAACCTGCGGCACTTTCCTGCATGTCTTCCCCCCCACTCTCTCCCCTCTCATGTCTCCGCTGTCTTATCGATTAAAGGCAGAAATGCCCCCCAAAAAATATACTCGGTTCTCCATTTCTGCTGCTTTTAGTGTTCTTCTACAATACCACAAACTGCTAGTTGAATTAAAATAAATAAATAAAAGGAAATCATTTCCAACATTTGTTTTGAACAAATTGAACATTATATTGAATATTGATATAAAAGGCAGCACTAAAGAGTGGCAGTTACATACAGCCTTTTGTGATGTATATATTGCGCCAGTTGATATCGCGATAACGATGAAAAAAAAAAACTTTTATATTGTGCAGCCCTAACTGAGACATGTCCTGTTCTCTTTATTTATATATTTTATACTGTCCAACCAGTAGAACATGTCCTGTTCTCTTTATTTATATATTTTATACTGTCCAACCAGTAGAACATGTCCTGTTCTCTTTATTTATATATTTTATACTGTCTAACCAGTAGAACATGTCCTGTTCTCTTTATTTATATATTTTATACTGTCCAACCAGTAGAACATGTCCTGTTCTCTTTATTTATATATTTTATACTGTCCAACCAGTAGAACATGTCCTGTTCTCTTTATTTATATATTTTATACTGTCCAACCAGTAGAACATGTCCTGTTCTCTTTATTTATATATTTATACTGTCCAACCAGTAGAACATGTCCTGTTCTCTTTATTTATATATTTTATACTGTCTAACCAGTAGAACATGTCCTGTTCTCTTTATTTATATATTTTATACTGTCCAACCAGTAGAACATGTCCTGTCCTGTTCTCTTTATTTATATATTTTATACTGTCTAACCAGTAGAACATGTCCTGTTCTCTTTATTTATATATTTTATACTGTCCAACCAGTAGAACATGTCCTGTCCTGTTCTCTTTATTTATATATTTTATACTGTCCAACCAGTAGAACATGTCCTGTTCTCTTTATTTATATATTTTATACTGTCCAACCAGTAGAACATGTCCTGTTCTCTTTATTTATATATTCTATACTGTCCAACCAGTAGAACATGTCCTGTTCTCTTTATTTATATATTTTATACTGTCTAACCAGTAGAACATGTCCTGTTCTCTTTATTTATATATTTTATACTGTCCAACCAGTAGAACATGTCCTGTCCTGTTCTCTTTATTTATATATTTTATACTGTCCAACCAGTAGAACATGTCCTGTCCTGTTCTCTTTATTTATATATTTTATACTGTCCAACCAGTAGAACATGTCCTGTTCTCTTTATTTATATATTTTATACTGTCCAACCAGTAGAACATGTCCTGTTCTCTTTATTTATATATTTTATACTGTCCAACCAGTAGAACATGTCCTGTCCTGTTCTCTTTATTTATTATTGAAATAGGGCCTCCCGTTAGCATCCCATTGACTCCCATTCATTCTGGCGCCACTTTGACAGAGAATAACTTTACATCTGAAGAGTTTAAAGACTCTATTTGTCCGTTGTTTATTTCTAAAGAAACACGACAATGTATAAAAGGCTCCATTACCTTGTACCTCACGTTATGGCTCCGTAGCAGACGCTTTTATAACAATAGGCTAACGATTGGGTCATAACCACGAGACTTACTGTCACACAGTAGAGGAATTACCGTATAGTACAGGAGAAGCTCTCAGGCAGTTTGGACTTCCATTATCTGTTTAGGTTTAATTACTAATGTTAACTAGCATGTTAGTGATCAGTAATTAGCCTGTGCCTATGTTATCTCCTTACATATACCTACGCTCTCCGTCTCTGTAAGATTGGGAATGATTGAGATTTCTCTCGGCACAGCTACCAGAAGACTTCACACTTTCAGACACGTTGCTCACGTCACATCTAGGTTGTCTCTCTCAGTTGGAGGCTGCTCAGTAACGCTCAGCCAGCACCGGGAAAGAGACTTCTAACATCCTTCACTGGTCTCCGTCCAGAGACACTGGACCTGGTGGTCCATTCTTATATACGGTCTATGGGTAGGACCGGGCTAGAGGGTTAGGGCCAATGTGAAAATGTATTTGAGTTAAAAAGTATAACGTGGCTTTTTAAATGGCCTCTGCAGGTGAAGGCGAACTCGGTGAAGCAGGAGTTTGAGAAGCAGGACGAGCTGAAGCGGTCGGCGATGCGAGCCGTCGTGGCGCTGCTGACGATCCCCGAGGCCGAGAAGTCGCCGCTGATGTCGGAGTTCCAGTCCCAGATCTCGTCCAATCCGGAGCTGGCGGCCATCTTCGAGTCCATCCAGAGGGACTCCAGCTCCGCCAACATGGAGTCCATGGACACCAGCTAGAGAGAGACGATCGGACACACAACTTCCACGATGCAACATGGCAACACAACACCCACCCCCACCCCTCCCCCCCAGCTGCTGGAGCGCTAACCCTGCAGCATGTTTCCATGACAACAGGACACACACACACACACACACACACACACACTCGTAGTGAAACACCCTCTCCTAGCGATCGATCGTTCCATGATGCATTGCACTGAAATCAGCTGTTGGAAGAGAAAAGAAAGAGACGTACGGCGAACACACGGACAAAAAAGGACAAAAACGAAAGTACAAAAAAATCCAGAAAAAAAAAATCCAGAAAAATAAGTTCCATATGAAGCTTGGAAGCTCCTCCCACTTCCTGTTTTTGTTTTTCTAGCGAGGTCATCTGATTGGCTGATCTCCCTGTTCATCATCATTCTTCTATTTTCTTTTTCTTTTTCTTTTCGTTATTCCAGAAGGTTCCACAGGTACTGTACTGTAACCTGATTGGCCGCTGCTGAGTGACTGACTGACTGAGTTGGCGTGTTATCAAAACTGACCAATGGGAAAACGGCCTTTTATTGCCTGAGGCTGCGGTGACCAATGGGAGAAGGGCTCGCTCTGTTTTTTTTGCGAATGATGTAGGCAACCAATAGGATGCTTGGGGGGGGAGGGGGGCGACGACGGCGACGGGTGGGCGGGGTTAACTGTTTGTGGACCAATCAGCTTCTTTTGTTTCCCCTGATTCAATAGACGCGCCTCTCGCTCCTTTCAGCGCTCTGAAGGGAGGAGGAGAGATTATTGGACCAGGTCCAACCTGACCGGACCGGACCGTTAACACAGTGTGTAACACAAAGTAACAATACTCTGATTGTTCTGTTTGTTGTACCCGTTACAGTCTGCCCCCCAAAAAAACTGGTTCAGTCTGGTTTGATCCGGTAAAACCGGGTCCAGTCTGGTGTAACCTGGTTCGGTTCGGTCTGGTCAGGACAATCCACTGTTGTTTATCGCCCAAGAAAAATAAAAAAAAGGTCCATTTCTGCCTGCCTTCATTCTTATTTTCTGTCTTATTTCTTCTTGTGTCCGCACTAGGGGTGTTACCATTTAGATTTAAAATCAAAAATCAATCGAAATAAGCTTTTGATTTTGACTATCCAAATCGAGAGCTCGATCGGTGATTCCCAGAGTATTTATTTCTCTCTCATTCAATGGCCTCTTCTCACTGTAAGAAATACCTTCAATTTGTGCCTTTTTTCAGCAGTGTTAACTAGCTAGATAATTAATTAATGAAGGCTGTTGACCGGGTCACATCCTTTGTGTGTACTAGTTCTAAAATTTGAAGGAGGGACCACTTCAGGGACACTTGGAGCTTACCGGCTAGTAGCACGCAGCTAAAGACACAAGGTAACGTTAGCTTAGCGGTAGCCTGAAGCTGCTCTCTTCCAGACACCGTGGCCACTGCCGGAGTCGGAGATGACGGAGAAACGGCAGAACTGGAAAAATCCTCCTGCTTCCCCTGAGGTCACCGGTGTGGCAACGTTTTGCCTTCCCCGTGACGGAGTTATGGACACAAAACACCGAAGGTAAAGCTAAAGCATGCGGGCTTTTTGTAAACTCTTGAGAAAACTCAAACTCAGTGTTGCCAGATCTTGCGAGACCCTTCAGATCTCCCACTTTGTCCCGGGCATTTGTCCCTCCAAAAACTCTCCTACAGTCCAGTCACTGTATTTTCATTTAAACGTCACTCACTGACGTTTTCCTAAACAGAAAAAAAACAACAGATTTTCCGTGCTCGGCCTCTGATTGGCTAGTACTCGTTGCCATCTGGGTCAGAGCCAATTAGAAGCAGGATGTGGGTGGGGAAAGAAACTGCGGTCTCCTGTGTGTATGGGGAGAGGGGAGGGACAGAGGAAACAGGCAAGACAAACTCCTACGTTTAAATAACTTATAGAAAATATCTGCTTGGCAGCTTATTATGGAGCTGGGAACAAGCCCAAATAAGCAAATACACTTTAGAAACAAGCCCAAAAAAAATATTTGGAAGCGACTTTACAGAAAAACAAGCCCAAAGTCGCTCATAATAAGCGGACTTGGCAACACTGCTCAAACTGTTGTTGGAAAGTACCCTTCTATTCTGGCATCTAGTGGCTTTAAAATCAAAAAGTTTAAATCCTAATTCAAATTGGCCCTGATTTATCAACCTAACGTAGGAACCAGCGCAGATACGAACGCAGAAATCCTCTTACGGCAGGCTTCACGGGTGGTTCGTGAAACTTGGTATCGCACCAATCGGAGCGTAAGAATGATCGTACAGTACAGGCCAAAGGTTTGGACACACCTTCTCATTCAATGTGTTTCTTTATTTTCATGACTATTTCCATTGTAGATTCTCACTGAAGGCATCAAAACTATGAATGAACACATATGGAATTATGTACACCCTTTACTTTTTTATTAATAAGGGAAATAATTCCACTAATGAACCCTGACAAAGCACACCTGTGAAGGTAAAACCATTTCAGGTGACTACCTCATGAAGCTCATTGAGAGAACACCAAGGGTTTGCAGAGTTATCAAAAAAAGCAAAGGGTGGCTACTTTGAAGAATCTAAAATATAAGACATGTTTTCAGTTATTTCACACTTTTTTGTTAAGTACATAATTCCATATGTGTTCATTCATAGTTTTGATGCCTTCAGTGAGAATCTACAATGTAAATAGTCATGAAAATAAAAAGGAAACACATTGAATGAGAAGGTGTGTCCAAACTTTTGGCCTGTACTGTACGTTGATAAATGCAGCGGCTGGATAAGACCGTAATTTAAATATATTCTCGGTTTTGGGGCCTCGCCCCTACAATTTACGGCACGGCGAGACGTAATCCGGCTGCGAATCGGCACGTTTCGGAGGTGGAGACTGAAACTCTGATATCTCCGGTAGGTGTGTACTATTCGGCAGCCTGAAAACTGGTATTAAAGGCTGTAGAAAGAATGAGGAATGGAACAGTGCTGCCGTAGTAAATCGGACTCCAGCTGAAGTTTATTTAATTTATACATCCTTGACATATGTATGCTATAGTCCTAATAGTAATATACAGGCTTATACTGCAATCTCTTAGGCCTAACACCTACCTATATTTAAAAAAAAAACACACACACACAGTAGTGGAGTTTATGCAGTGTCTTTTATTTTACTCATGTTCTTTTCATGAGTCAGAGCCAGGCAACAGCTGAGGGAGAGCGCGTGTCCTCCCCGCCCCCCCCACCCCCCCCCCCCGTGCTGGACCAGCACCCCACCCTGTCTCCTGACAGCAGAGGGGCTGGGGGGGGAAAACAAGCCGAAATCTGTCGGTCAATGGCAGAAATAAATCATTCACTTGTGGCCATTAACAACACTTTTAAAAGAGAAACGAAAAGCTGAAGAATAAATCAAAATGTGCATTCTCATGTTTCCTGTATTGAGTATCATTGCCAAACATAACCCTATAGGCTACCTTTTTAAAAGAGAGGAATAACATCCTGTCTCCTTGGTATCGCCCCCAGTTGGGGCTGAGCTGGACGCTGCTCTCTGGGCATCGGGTCATCTGGCGCCATCGCTACATTTAGCGCCCTGTTTTCCCCACAGGCTAAAACAAGGTTGCAGACTTAGGCCGGCTACACACTGGCTGCGTGGTGTGAGCGTGGCGTTTCTGTTGCGTGGATTTTTCTACGTCTTCACACACCAGAAACATGTCTGACGCGGCGCTGCTGCTGCTGCTGCTGCTAGCCTTGTCTGGACACGTGGATGTTTCCCATTGATAGAATGAGATACCATGTTAAACATGAATATATTCTGATCTGATTACAGCAAAGACAACGTCGGCAGTACTGACTGCAACAGGTCTACAGTACAGGCCAAAAGTTTGGACACACCTTCTCATTCAATGCGTTTCCTTTTTATTTTCATGACTATTTACATTGTAGATTCTCACTGAAGGCATCAAAACTATGAATGAACACATATGGAATTATGTACTTAAGACCAGGGGTCACCAACCTTTTCTAAACTGAGAGCTACTTCCTGGGTACTGAGTCATACGAAGGGCTACCAGTTTGATACACTCTTCTGAAATAACACATTTGCTCAGTTTGCCTTTAGTTATATATGATTATTAATGATTAATGATAGTTATATATGGTTATTAATGATTAATGATAGTTATATATGATTATTAATGATTAATGATAGTTATATAGGATGATTAATGATAGTTATATATGATTATTAATGATTAATGATAGTTATATATGATGATTAATGATAGTTATATATGATTATTAATGATTAATGATAGTTATATATGATTATTAATGATTAATGATAGTTATATATGATTATTAATGACCTTCATCTATGTGAAGACACTGATGATCAGTGTCTTCACTGATAACATCACTGATTCACTGATAACATATAAAGAATGAAAACTGAAAGGACAGTAAGAAATATAAAAAAAAATACTGTTAAGTATACAGTATAACAATACAATAGAATTTACTAATTTACAAAAAAATATACAGTAACAATTGAAGAGAGGGAAGGAATATTGCAATATCAGTATAGTCTGAGATTTAAGATTTAAATATAAATATAGTGCAAGGCAGTTCGGTGCAATGGTCATATATTATTAACAATATTGTAATTGTAAGATTGAAATATGCATGAGGTAGGTGAGCAGAACAGTGATGATTGACTGTTCAGTGTGAGGGTGGGGGGGCTGTTTCTGAGCGTTCAGCAGAGTGACTTAGGGCTGCTCGATTTATGGAAAAAAATATAATCACGATTATTTCGGTCAATATTGAAATCACGATCATTTAAAACAATTACTCGTTGACTTCTGGAAAGATGTTGCAATTATTGAACTTTAAAAAACAGTGAAAAAAGTTCAATAAATCAACAGTAAAATAAAACACATACAACTGAAATTTGCCTCAATACTTTATCTATTTAAACTTTATTTTTTCATCTTACTTGCAAAACGTAATGAGCTAAATAATTGTTTTTCTCGATTATTCTGTTTTTGTGATCGTTGGGAGCCGAAATCCTAATCACGATTACGTTTTGATTAATTGCACAGCCCTAGAGTGACTGCTTGTGTCGCCCCTGGTAACAGCTGATGTTTCCTTTTCTATCAGATCATGATTTAGATTTTTCTTTTCTTTTGAAACGAGCTTCCAGTGCTGCCGTGACCTCCCGACACATGCAGGTTAGAATAAAAATAAACAGCGTCCTGTCCCAGAGTGCTAAGCTCTGCTCTGATTGGCTGCTTCGGCGAGGCAGAAACTCGTTAGGGCAGCAAACAAAAAAACGATTTATCTGGTCTCCTAGCGACAGCTGAATTGATGAGTTGGTGTGTTACAGCCTGGCTGATCATTGACATGCTGATCATCTCCGGCTCCTTTTGAAGTTGGTTGATGTATTCTGTCTTGATGGGTGGAGACTCGATGTCACTGAGCCCAACTGTCCGCTGAGTCTTTACCGAGCTTTATAGTTTATATATATATATATATATATATATATAGTATAGCTCATTGCTTTCACTGCTCTGGGTCACTCTCAGCGCTCTCAGCGTGCTGTTTTCAGAGGAAAAAGCTGTCAAAGCTGTTCAAGTTTATTTCTCTGATACGTTTTTAAGTTTTTTTAGCCACGCTTGGAGACTGGAGGCTGGTGAACATAGTGGGGATCGACTGAAACTGTTTTTTCACGGCAGATACCGATCATTTGTGGTTAATTAAACCGGTTAACCGATATGCATTTACAGTGAAAATGAAAATCTTTAAAGTGATGGTTCGGAGTAATTTCACCCTAGGGTCCTTTGCACCATGACCTCGAGCCAAACACCCCCCCCAGAAGCTTTTTTCACCTGGGTCTAACATTGGGAGAGTTAGCGTAGAGTAGCGTTATCAGCTGAATAGCTTAGCGCAGGGGCTAATGGATCCAGTGATGTATCTCTTAAATGACCCCACTAATAATGCCCGAAATGATACCAAACGTCTACAGTAGTACATATAGGTTATGCACTCATAAAACGATGGATTGTAAAGTTTGTAAGTACACCAGAAGTTTATGAACACTTGCCTGCTGGCTTCTGCTCTCTGCTGTTGTTGTTGCTGCTGTGAGACGAGTGCTTAGGGACCGTCTACAAATTACAACACCGAAAAGAGATGCAACAAAAATATTTATTAATTTAACTTATTTTTTAAAGTAAGTGCTGTAGTATAACTAGCAGGAGACAAGTAATAATTGAGGTAAGTTTGGAGACATTACCTTATTTAATCATTGAATTAATAAATATTTTTGTTGCATCTCTTTTCGGTGTAGTAATTTGTAGACGGTCCCTAAGCACTCGTCTAACTGCAGGTAGCAGCAACAGCAGAGAGCTGAAGAGAGCAGGCAAGTGTTCATAAACTTCTGGTGTACTTACAAACTTTACAATCCATCGTTTTATGAGTACATAACCTATATGTACTACTGTAGACGTTTGGTATCATTTCGGGCATTATTAGTGGGGTAACTTACGAGATACATCACTGGATCCATTACCCCCTGCGCTAAGCTATTCAGCGGCTAACGCTACTCTACGCTAACGCTCCCAATGTTCGATCCAGGTGAAAAAAGCTTCTGGGGGGTGTTTGGCTCGAGGTCATGGTGCAAAGGACCCTAGGGTGAAATTACTCCGAACCATCACTTTAAGTCAGAATTAAGATTTTAGAATGTTACAAACTCCCAACACAAAACTTTGTTTGAATAATCAAAGCTATTATTTAAATAGCTCATATTATGCTCATTTTCAGCTTCATAATTGTATTTAGAGGTTATATAAGAAACAGGTTTACATGGTTTATGTTTTAGCTACAGAGTGAGACCTCTCACTTCTGTTCCATCTTTGTTGGGAGTCGCACATGCTCAGTAGCTAGGTAAGGACTACTAGCCAGTCAGAAGCAGGGTATGAGGGCGTGCCCTGACAGTAGCTAGGTAAGGACTACTAGCCAGTCAGAAGCAGGGTATGAGGGCGTGCCCTGACAGTAGCTAGGTAAGGACTACTAGCCAGTCAGAAGCAGAGTATGAGGGCGTGCCCTGACAGTAGCTAGGTAAGGACTACTAGCCAGTCAGAAGCAGAGTATGAGGGTGTGCCCTGACAGTACCTAGGTAAGGACTACTAGCCAGTCAGAAGCAGAGTATGAGGGCGTGCCCTGACAGTACCTAGGTAAGGACTACTAGCCAGTCAGAAGCAGAGTATGAGGGCGTGCCCTGACAGTACCTAGGTAAGGACTACTAGCCAGTCAGAAGCAGAGTATGAGGGCGTGCCCTGACAGTACCTAGGTAAGGACTACTAGCCAGTCAGAAGCAGAGTATGAGGGCGTGCCCTGACAGTACCTAGGTTATCAGGCAAATAAAACTTAGATACAGATAATCTGCAAACTGCTAAAAAACGGCAACATAATTTCTTACTTGAAAGAATCTGAATAAATGGTGTTTGGGTAAACCATATTTATATGTAGCAGCTGATGAAAAGATGCAAATGATCCTTCTATATATAAATCACCTACGTTACGAACACAGAGTTATTTCCACATATCGAAGGAGAGAAGGAAGGGTTTGCTGCTACTGGCAACCAGAGAGAGAGAGAGATCGCTCTGAGTTTGAAGTTCTTTGATATCTGTTTCCAACTCCTTACTGTGTCATGTATTACCGGGCTGTGCTTGTAACAATGTTCTGGTAAGAGGAACTGATTAGTGGAGGATTAAGCAGCTGCAGAGCCTGGTATTTCCCTCTGGAGATGGTGGAGACCACAAACAGCTGAAAGAGCAAGAAAATATTGGACTGATATTCATCAGGTGACATAAACAGAAAGGCTCCTAATGAACCATGGTGTTGCTGGATGTGGAAATATAATGATAATAAGATGCAGTTGTTGCAATTAATGACTGCTCTAAGCGATGTAACGCTTTTTTTAGGCTACAACATTTATTGTCACATACAGCAAACATCTCCTCACTATCTGTATCTGAACACACTGTAAAAAACATCTCCTCACTATCTGTATCTGAACACACTGTAAAAAACATCTCCTCACTATCTGCTAGCTGCCTGTCCTCTGAACACACTGTAAAAAACATCTCCTCACTATCTGCTAGCTGTCTGTCTCCTGAACACACTGTAAAAAACATCTCCTCACTATCTGCTAGCTGTCTGTCCTCTGAACACACTGTAAAAAACATCTCCTCACTATCTGCTAGCTTTCTGTCTCCTGAACACACTGTAAAAAACATCTCCTCACTATCTGCTAGCTGCCTGTCCTCTGAACACACTGTAAAAAACATCTCCTCACTATCTGCTAGCTGCCTGTCCTCTGAACACACTGTAAAAAACATCTCCTCACTATCTGCTAGCTGCCTGTCCTCTGAACACACTGTAAAAAACATCTCCTCACTATCTGCTAGCTGCCTCACCAGAGGTGTGTAGTCCAGGTGCCAGAAAGTAGAAATCCTGTCCAGCAGCTGTCCCAACCGTCACTAAACCAGCTCCTCTACCAGGTAGATGAGCTCGTTAGTGAAAACACCTGTTCTAGATGTAGAGGCAGATCCAAAAACATGGCAGGATTTTTACTTTCTGGCACCTGGACTATACACGTCTGTTCAGCAACCAACATATCTTAGACGGTATACAGTAGTTTCCAAACGAGACATGGATGCAGTACACAGACTTTTCAAATTAAAATATCAGCAACTGTACTTTAGAATACAATTCTAATCTACTTTACAAAACTACCATCACAAATACTGAAATTCAGACGTGTATAGTCCAGGTGCCAGAAAGTAAAAATCCTGCCATGTTTTTGGATCTGCCTCTACATCTAGAACAGGTGTTTTCACTAACGAGCTCATCTACCTGGTAGAGGAGCTGGTTTAGTGATGGTTGGGACAGCTGCTGGACAGGATTTCTACTTTCTGGCACCTGGACTATACACCTCTGCTCCTCACTGTCTGCTAGCTGCCTGTCCCCTGAACACACTGTAAAAACAATACTATACTTCGAACGTCAACAAGAGGTGACGTCACCCAACATGGCTTAGAGCACCTTTAAATGTAGGCTATAGTTTAAAAAGATGGGGTTGAGTTCAACACATCAACTTAAAAAACATGAATATTCTGCCAAAGCGGCAACTTTTGGGTCTGAGAAGTGAAGCCAAAGCTGAATCTTCTTAAAGCTGCGTTCTCTCTAACTTCCAGCAGGGGGCGACTCCACTGGCTCCAAAAAACAAGTCTGTTTCTATAGAAGTCTCTGAGAAAATGAGCCTACTTCTCACTAGATTTATTACCTCAGTAATTAGGGGGCTGTGCTCGACTGAAGAGATTCTTAGTCGACTCGTTCAATTGTATCGACTAATCGATTAGTTGATTTAATCGACAGATCTGCAAATCTGAGTTTCTCCGCAAAGAGTCGCGCAAAAGGATGCACATATTGAATAAGACGACGCCTCCTTTGCATATTTTAAACATTTCAGAAAACGTGTAATACAACAAATAATTGCCTTTAATGAAAGTAATCAAAGTAGGTTTCACGGTGATATCTGTAAGGTAAAATGTCAACCCTTAATTCTTGATTCATAAAACGTGACTAATGGACTAAAGAAATAAGCTGACTAAGACCAAAACGAGCGATTAGTCGACTAATCCACTAAGAGGGAGCAGCCCTGCTCAGTAAAAAACATTTTCATATGGAGTTTATGGTCTCGATCGCTAGTTTCGTGTCTCCTTCAACACAGCATGATGTTCATTTTATTTACGGTCACGTTTATTTTAAAATAGACGACGTGTACGGCAGTAACATGTAACGTATAAATGAGCTAGAAGAGGAACACACTGGCAGGAAACACCTTACTGTAACACACAGCTGTTCATACGTTTACTGAAGTTCATGTTTGAACACACTTAAGAAACACACACTCATACAGGAAGTGTGTGTCAGTGAAAGGGAAGCTGGTTGGGTGGGTGCGAATCTATTCTTGGTGACTCCTTCCTGTTTGGGTGTGTCTTTACCACCCCGTATCTCTGACTGTAGTAAACACTGTGTGTGTGTGTGTGTGTGTGTGTGTGTGTGTGTGTGTGTGTGTGTGTGTGTGTGTGAGTGTGAGTGTGTGTGACTCTGTATGTGTGTGAGTGTGAGTGTGTGTGTGTGTGTGTGTGTGTCCTACTGCAGAGTCAGAGAGCAACTGAGCATGTCGGAGCGTGTTGATGGGAACACGCCTCGAGAAACACACAAAACACACACACACACACACACATACAGACTCACACACACACACACACACACACTCTCTCTCTCTCTCTCTCTCTCTCTCTCTCTCTCACACACACATACATACAGACACACACAAACACACACACACACACTCTCTCTCTCTCTCTCTCTCTCTCTCTCTCTCTCTCTCTCTCTCACACACACACACATACATACAGACTCACACAAACACACTCTCTCTCTCTCTCTCACACACACACACACATACAGACACACACACATACAGACACACACACACATACAGACACACACACACACACACACACTCTCTCTCTCTCTCTCACACACACACACACATACAGACACACACACATACAGACACACACACACATACAACACACCTACACAAAACACTATCTTCTCTCTCTCTCTCTCTCACACACACACACACACACACACACACACACACACACAGAGTAACTTCTCTAGCTTTAATGTTTTGTCTTTGATGACCATAGAAGTCGCTTTGACCTTTGACCTCCAGCGTGAGCAGGAAAAGATGACACATCACATGACACATCACATGACATCACATGACACATCACATGACATCACATGACACATCACATGACCTCACCAGCAGAGTTAACTACAGTGAGACGTTGAGATGCAGTGGGACCGCTCCACCAGTTGGTTTCAGGCTGCGAGAGGAATGGAGGACTGGAAAGCAGAGTTCTAGCTGTGAGCGGAGTATTCAGATCCTCCACGGCCAGACCGATCTCATGAAGTGGCGTGTGTACGACACGCCAATTCGTACGCCATTAGTGGCGTGTTGTCCAGACGCATACTCGCTCTTTAGCGTGTTCATCAACGCCGCCTGGCCTCCGTTGACTTACGCTACCTTGCGATTGCAGGACTTTCACCCAGGAGAGCGGGGATCGTGTCGTGTCTATAGCCTCGCGATAGCACGTAGCCTCGCGATAGCACGTAGCCTCGCGATAGCACGTAGCCTCGCGATAGCACGCCACGCGGCTTTAGAAAGTGGCGTGTATGTTTACGCTGTGACGTTGCAGACTGCCGTCCGCTAGCCTCTGACAAGCCAGACCCAACATCCAGATGTTGAGGTCTGGGAACTCCCCATTGGTCAGGGCTCAATGCAAGGGGCGGGATAAACGCTTGTCTTTCAAATTCCCTCTGCACCAATAGGATAGCGCTCCAACCAATCAGAGCAACGAAGAAGGTAGCGGAGCTAGTTGATAGATTAAACTTTAAACTCTGAACACATCTTCCCTTTTTTAAGAATGACTTCAGTGCCGTTCTTTGTTCTTTTCTCAAAGAAAAGCTGAACTCCAAGTCTTCCAGAAGACCAGCTGTTCACCAGCAGCAGCAGCAGCCATAAGCCCCGCCCACCCACTCTATACACGATGTGATTGGCCTGACCAAAATTTGGTTTTTCCAGCTCGCAAGCCAACGGAGAGTGCCTAGACTGACCCTGGCTGCAAAATAAATTTGCTGCCACTAGGGTGCGTCTAGATTTGTAGGCTAGCCGTCCGCTGTACACAGCGTAGACGTACACGTGGATAGCTCAAAATGCGCCACTTGGCTTTAGGAAAGTGGCGTGTATGTTTACGCAAAAGTCATGATGTTACGGCAGTAAAAGTACTAATACCACACTCTGAAAATACTCAACGAGTAAAAGTCCTGCATTCAAAACCTTACCAAAGTAAAAGTATGTAAGTATAATCAGCAACATGACCTCATGCACTACCAGTATACTGTATATGTGTGTATATGTATCTCTGACAAAAACAGATGAGCTGAACAACATGCAACATATCAGCATCAGACGCCTTATTGAATTAACAATCAATGAAATATGTATTTGGTTTCACTTCATCACATTACTGAAGCAAAAGACGCTGTTTCACTGTGACATAACTGGGTCAGCTAGAGAAGCATTTAAGTAGTTTACCTTGACTGCAGTAAAATTACTAATCCCACACTCTGAAAGTACTCCAGTACAGTAAAAGTCCTGCATTCAATAACTTACTTCAGTGAAAGTTGTATCAGCTAAATATACTTAAAGGTCCCATGACATGGTGCTCTTTGGATGCTTTTATATAGGCCTTAGTGGTCCCCTAATACTGTATCTGAAGTCTCTTTTATATAGACCTTAGTGGTCCCCTAATACTGTATCTGAAGTCTCTTTTATATAGACCTTAGTGGTCCCCTAATACTGTATCTGAAGTCTCTTTTATATAGACCTTAGTGGTCCCCTAATACTGTATCTGAAGTCTCTTTTATATAGACCTTAGTGGTCCCTAATACTGTATCTGAAGTCTCTTTTATATAGACCTTAGTGGTCCCCTAATACTGTATCTGAAGTCTCTTTTATATAGACCTTAGTGGTCCCCTAATACTGTATCTGAAGTCTCTTTTATATAGGTATTGGTGGTCCCCTAATACTATATCTGAAGTCTCTTTTATATAGACCTTAGTGGTCCCTTAATACTGTATCTGAAGTCTCTTTTATATAGACCTTAGTGGTCCCCTAATACTGTATCTGAAGTCTCTTTTATATAGACCTTAGTGGTCCCCTAATACTGTATCTGAAGTCTCTTTTATATAGACCTTAGTGGTCCCCTAATACTGTATCTGAAGTCTCTTTTATATAGACCTTAGTGGTCCCCTAATACTGTATCTGAAGTCTCTTTTATATAGACCTTAGTGGTCCCTAATACTGTATCTGAAGTCTCTTTTATATAGACCTTAGTGGTCCCCTAATACTCTATCTGAAGTCTCTTTTATATAGACCTTAGTGGTCCCCTAATACTGTATCTGAAGTCTCTTTTATATAGACCTTAGTGGTCCCCTAATACTGTATCTGAAGTCTCTTTTATATAGGCCTTAGTGGTCCCCTAATACTGTATCTGAAGTCTCTTTTATATAGACCTTAGTGGTCCCCTAATACTGTATCTGAAGTCTCTTTTATATAGACCTTAGTGGTCCCCTAATACTGTATCTGAAGTCTCTTTTATATAGGCCTTAGTGTCAGAGACTGGCCCACGTTAGGCTATTACATTAATAAAAAGTTAAGTCCTTTCAAGTCATCTGTCTCAAGTCAAAGTCAAGTCATTTATCAGTGTAAGTCAAGCAAGTCTCAAGTCCTCAAATTGGCGACTCGAGTCAGACTGGACTCGAGTCGCCCATGTCTGGCATGTTGCATTTTCCTGCTGTAGATGTTTAAGGTTGAGGTCATTTTAACTCCTTTATATACTGTTGGGGTAGTGTTAATCTGCAGCAATGCATCATGGTCTATAAGATCATCGTGTGTTTGTAGCGTGGCCGTCCTGTGGGAACCACGTATCTCTAAAAAGATTAAAAATCTTTTCATGGTGTCAGAAAAACCCTGCCCTGTTTTCAACTGCTTTTTTTTCCAGCTGATCCAAGAAGCTTTTTAAAGACTTTAATTATAATTTTCTCAACACATAAAGGAAGACGTCATCCTTCAGTTCATCACAAACATTCAACATCAGCACATCTGGAGATACCTGGTTTTCACTGGACAGGAAGGGGAGGAAAAACTGTCATTTGAAAAGTAACTAAAGCTGTCAGACAAATGTAGTGCAGTAAAAGGTACAATATTTACCTCTGAGATGTAGTGCAGTACAAATATAAAGTAGCAGAACATGGAAATACTCAGGTAAAGTACAAGTATAGGCTACTTTGAGTTGGTACTTGAGTAACAGTCGTCATTGGTGTTGCAGGAAGCAGCTGAGAGCAAGGCCGAAACGTCACAAGAAAAAAGAACGTAGAGCCAAAATGTGACGACGTTAGAGCGAAACCGGATGCAAAGTGTGCACCGCCTACAAAATTAAAGCATAACATTGATGACTAAATTGTCAAAATAGAATAGCAACAGTGAAGGAAATAGAAGTCAGTGTGGTTATTTGTTCGGTTTCTGACTGAGGCACTTTAAATTTCTTAAATTGGTGTGAACATGAAAACATCAGGAAGGCTTTTATTTTTATATAGGCCTATATATATATATATATATATATGTATATATATATATATGTATATATATATATATATATATACATATATATATATATATATATATGTATATATATATATAAATATTAACTAAATATTAAACAAATATAGGTACAAAAATAAAATATTTTGTCACAAAATGTAAAATATATATATATATAATATATATATATATATTATATATATATATATATATATATATATATATATATTATTATATATATATTTTACATTATATAAAATATATATATATATATATTTTACATTTTACATTTTGTGACAAAATATTTTATTTTGTGTTTGTTGATATGAGCTCTGTTTTCACGTCACGGCTTGTACACCAATACTTTGTTTTGAATATTTATATTATTTTAAGGTCACTGTAAGGCCTTTATTTTGAAGGAAAAAAACAACCCAAGACTGAATATTTTTTAATTAGGGTCAATTTCTGATTTGAATTAATTTCCGGTCACTTTACCATCTTCAAAATGCCTTCTAGCTTTATTGACTTATTCATACTACAATATATATCTTAGATAAGCCTAGTGTACACTATACCTAAACCTGTTGACTCTGCTTCTAATAATCATGCCATTTACCCCTTTACCATGTAATTTGTCTCAAAATACTCTTGTATAGTTTCTATTCTTGTTTTAGTTTATGAACCTCTGTAACTATCTATACTTATCTGTATTTATTTCTGTTCTTCTGTTCTTTTGCTGCTGCAACAACCGAATTTCAATAAAGGTTTATCTTGTCTTATTCTCTTTTATTTTGAAAGAATTGCCAGGAAGCGCTGACGTTCACCGCGTCGAGCTTGACGTCAGCGTGCAGCGTCAGGCAGGAGGGAGCGGCTCTGGTGGAGCGACATAGACCGACAGTGGAGGAGAGAGAGAGAGAGAGAGAGAGAGAGCGAGCAGTGGAGCGGACGGGTGGATGATTGTGAGTACCGCTTCCTTTCTCTCTTTTCCTTTTTTTTTTTCTTCCCTTTTCTTTTCTTTTCTTTCTTCCCTCCATCATGTCGATGTAGCTTCACCCTGGACGGACCGGGTCAGATAGTGACGGGAGGGGGGGCAGGCCGGTGCCGTGCCGTGCCGTGCCCTGCCGAGCTGGGCTGGGTTTGCGGAAGCGACCGGCGGACAGACAGACAGGAGCTCCGTTAATGATAATGTTGATATTAGACACAGACAGACAGCCGAAGGAACAACATGGCGGCTGTTTGTCTGTCCGTCTTTACTCCCGCTAAGATCTGTGCGTTCCAGCTTGCAGTTTGTCTCCGGCTCCTCCAGCAGCCAGCGGGGCCTTTCGCCAGAGCTGGCCGGGAATGGAGCGTTCTGAGGCGGCCACAGAGCTGCGGAACTCCCGCTGCTCTGCTGGAGAGAAAAAAAAGAGAGGAAGTAACTTATTGCAGACTGCGGAGTTGGGGAGTTTGGAGGAACCTGTCTGCCTCTCTGCCTGTCTGTCTACCTGTCTGTCTGACTGTAGTGTATAGACAAGGCTTGGTTTTATACTCTGCTGTCAGCAACAAACACACACACACACACACACACACTGAGTATTGACAGGCCCCACCTAGTTCTGGTTGACTAAGGGATCTGTGTGTTTGTGTGTCCATCTTTCTCCTCCACCAACTTTACTTTAGTAAATTAACATCCTGCTGCATTCGGAGCCTGTTGGAAAAAGCAGAACTACACACTACACAATCATTATAATGTTTTTATTGTAAAGTGTGACGAGTCACACCAAACTTTCCCCTTTCAGTCCTATCTATATTCTGAAGAATTTTGAACCTGGAGTTATCCAGTGTTCACATTTCTGTTCTGAAAATTATGCAATTGAGTGCATATTTAATAGGATAATGCTTCATTTCATTGCATCATTTCAGAGAACTTGTAATACAAAAAATATTTGTCTTAATGTGAGTAATCAGCCGGGGTAGTTTAATGGTAATATCTGTAGGTGAAATATTTCCCTAGTGTCTTGCTTTAACATTTTAGTTGTTTAGCTAAAAATGCCAAAAATGATCTGGTTCCAGCTTTTTAAATGACAGAATTTGCTGCTTTTCTTTGTCTTATGTGATAGAAATATAGAGATTTTTGGGGTTTTGAACTGTTGGTCGGATTGGTCACGAAAATAATCACTAGTGGCAGACCTAACGAAGACATTTTGAAGATAAGAAATCAGTAGTTATTATTGTCCGATCTGCACAAAAATTAGCGTATAGACTCGCCTGACTCTCGTGACAAAAAGTCACCAAAAGAATTTTGATAGTTAAAAAAATTCGCAAGTTATAGTAGAGGACCGACTTCGTGAAGGTGGCAGTCGAAACAGGGAGAGTTGCGTATCTTTGCAACATTTATTCAGAATTAGACGAAACTGGGCTCAGTTGTTCCCCGTGCTCTGCTGAGGCAGTGTGCAAAATTTGAAGTAAATCACCCGGTCATCCCGCCAGTACCCCCGACGTGCTGAGGGGGGGCGAGGGCCTCTTCATCGCTGCTTGCAGCTTTAATTATCTATGTAAAGGCACGTTCGCGTGCGTAAGATGGCTCCCGAGCGTATCCTGCGTTTCTTTGGAGCGTAGTTTGTTAATTTCTTCCGAAATTAACGCTACGCGTCCGCAAGATGCAATTCAGCACATGGGGGCAGCATATCATCTGACAGGCAGGTCAGCAGCTGTTCCACGCTTCAAGGAATATCTTCTGGTGTCGGCCGGGGATGATGGGGCCTGTTGGCCTAGAGAGGTTAAAGAAGCAAGACCGGCAGGATAAAATCTGGTTGGGGAAAGTGAAAGAGCCCTCCCTCATTACCACCACTGAGGTGCCCTTGAGCAAGGCCCTTAACATCTCAGTGGCCAGCAGATCAGACTGTGGTTGTACTGGGCAGCTCCCAGCAGATCAGACTTTGGTTGTACTGGGCAGCTCCCAGCAGATCAGACTTTGGTTGTACTGGGCAGCTCCCAGCAGATCAGACTTTGGTTGTACTGGGCAGCTTCCAGGTATGAATGTGGAACTGTGTGAATGTGATCAGCTCGTTGTTGTAAATGGAGAATTTGTTCTCAATCGACTTACCTGGATAAATAAAGGTTAAATACGGTTATTATGGCTCTGATCTGCCCCCTAGTGGATATACGTTAGGCAAGTATGTAAACAATGCCGTTGGCGTCGTCGTTGCTTGTCTACGCATTACGCTAAAAATATTCAAGATACAAGATTCCTTTTATTTACAAGATTTCCTTCCACAATACATAATAATACATAGAGCTCTATAAATATATAATAAGAATATATGTCCGTGAGACTATATGATGTATTGCACTTGTAAATTTGTAAACAGTATTGCACATTAGCAGAGTAAAGCACAGTTTAGTGGTGTTTAGTAGTCTGATAGCAGCCGGGTAAAAGCTGTTTAAGTATATCGGCGCCTTAAAGGTTAATGCCCGACGAGGAGTCCATTGTCAGGTATTAATGGACAGCGGCGAGACGGGAACCGTCCGACGCGAAGCCTCCGCTAGGCCTGCACGATAAATCGTTATAAAATTGCGATCCCGATTCACCCGCATTCACGATTTAATTTTTAAATTACTTCAATTTTTTTTTTCGTGCTGTCAAATGATAAAAATATTTAAACGCGATTAATCGCATTGTCATAATTAACTCGCAGTTAATCGCATTAATGTCATAGTTAACTCGCAGTTAATCGCACATTTTTATCTATTCTAAATGTCCCTTTGATCTCTTTTGTTTTCTTTTATTATTTTTTTCTCATTTTAATGCTCTTATCAACATGGAAAAGTGGATCGGCTTGCTTTGTGCAAATGTTTTTTTATTGAAAACAACATTGGTATATACTGTAGTGTTCAATTTCACGCTAACATTCTCACTTGGAGCAGTCATTCACACAGTGTGATCAGCCATCAGCTGTGTGATCAGCCATCAGCTGTGTGCTCGGCCATCAGCTGTGTGATCAGCCATCAGCTGTGTGATCGGCCATCAGCTGTGTGATCAGCCATCAGCTGTGTGATCGGCCATCAGCTGTGTGATCGGCCATCAGCTGTGTGATCTGTGTGATCGGCCATCAGCTGTGTGATCTGTGTGATCGGCCATCAGCTGTGTGATCGGCCATTAGCTGTGAGCTCGTCCATCAGCTGTGAGCTCGGCCATCAGCTGTGCGATCGGCCATCAGCTGTGCGCTCGGCCATCAGCTGTGCGCTCGGCCATCAGCAGTGCGCTCGGCCATCAGCTGTGAGTTCGGCCATCAGCTGTGCGCTCGGCCATCAGCTGTGCGCTCGGCCATCAGCTGTGCGCTCGGCCATCAGCTGTGCGCTCGGCCATCAGCTGTGCCGCCATGCTGTGAGCTCGGCCATCAGCTGTGAGCTCGGCCATCAGCTGTGAGCTCGGCCATCAGCTGTGCGCTCGGCCATCAGCTGTGAGCTCGGCCATCAGCTGTGAGCTCGGCCATCAGCTGTGAGCTCGGCCATCAAGTGGTATTTCAGACTGGACGTGCTGCGATGATAGCTCAGTTCACAACGACAAAACACACAGATCACTTTGGTCTTGTCAATGGAACCATTTGGCAACTTTTTAAAAGTAAACTTTCCATTCAGAAGCTTATTGGCGTCCATTTTGCCGTCTCGCGCTCGCCATCCACTCAAAAGCATGTGAAAAAAACTACAAAGTTTGCTCGGCCAAAAAGATCGTTCATCTCGCGCTAAAAAAAATTATGCCGTTAAAATGGGTTTGCGTTAACGCGTTTAACTGACAGCACTAATTGAAAGCATTTGGCATTGCCATGTTTTAATTATGTTAAGACATGGTCAAGGAGTTCAGATAGAGCCTGTATCAGGGCCATATTTAGTCCAGATAGAGCCTGTATCATGGCCATATTTAGACCAGATAGAGCCTGTATCAGGGCCATATTTAGTCCAGATACAGCCTGTATCAGGGCCATATTTAGTCCAGATAGCCTGTATCAGGGCCAGATTTAGTTCAGATAGAGCCTGTATCAGGGCCAGATTTAGTTCAGATAGAGCCTGTATCAGGGCCAGATTTAGTCCAGATAGAGCCTGTATCAGGGCCAGATTTAGTCCAGATAGAGCCTGTATCAGGGCCAGATTTAGTTCAGATAGAGCTTGTATCAGGGCCATATTTAGTCCAGATAGAGCCTGTATCAGGGCCAGATTTAGTCCAGATAGAGCCTGTATCAGGACCATATTTAGTCCAGATAGAGCCTGTATCAGGGCCAGATTTAGTTCAGATAGAGCCTGTATCAGGGCCAGATTTAGTTCAGATAGAGCCTGTATCAGGGCCAGATTTAGTCCAGATAGAGCCTGTATCAGGGCCAGATTTAGTCCAGATAGAGCCTGTATCAGGGCCAGATTTAGTTCAGATAGAGCCTGTATCAGGGCCATATTTAGTCCAGATAGAGCCTGTATCAGGGCCATATTTAGTCCAGATAGAGCCTGTATCAGGACCAGATTTAGTCCAGATAGAGCCTGTATCAGGGCCAGATTTAGTTCAGATAGAGCCTGTATCAGGGCCAGATTTAGTTCAGATAGAGCCTGTATCAGGACCAGATTTAGTTCAGATAGAGCCTGTATCAGGGCCATATTTAGTCCAGATAGAGCCTGTATCATGGCCAGATTTAGTCCAGATAGAGCCTGTATCAGGGCCAGATTTAGTTCAGATAGAGCCTGTATCAGGACCAGATTTAGTTCAGATAGAGCCTGTATCAGGACCAGATTTAGTTCAGATAGAGCCTGTATCAGGGCCATATTTAGTCCAGATAGAGCCTGTATCAGGGCCATATTTAGTTCAGATAGAGCCTGTATCAGGGCCAGATTTAGTTCAGATAGAGCCTGTATCAGGGCCATATTTAGTCCAGATAGAGCCTGTATCAGGGCCATATTTAGTCCAGATAGAGCCTGTATCAGGGCCAGATTTAGTCCAGATTGAGCCTGTATCAGGACCAGATTTAGTTCAGATAGAGCCTGTATCAGGGCCATATTTAGTCCAGATAGAGCCTGTATCAGGGCCATATTTAGTCCAGATAGAGCCTGTATCAGGGCCAGATTTAGTCCAGATTGAGCCTGTATCAGGACCAGATTTAGTTCAGATAGAGCCTGTATCAGGGCCATATTTAGTCCAGATTGAGCCTGTATCAGGACCAGATTTAGTTCAGATAGAGCCTGTATCAGGGCCATATTTAGTTCAGATAGAGCCTGTATCAGGGCCATATTTAGTTCAATGTGTTATATGTCACTATTTTTGGTAGCCTACTGAACTTAAATGGCCAGTATTTACTTTATTTCCTTTATTCATTGAAGCCTCTGTGTTTACAGGCTTGTGGTGATGGGCAATGTGCTCTAGGTGCCAAAAATAATCTATGTTTGGTACTGCCGATTTATTTTGTTTTCTCATGGTTCGTGTGTGCAATAAAAAAATTGTGACAGAGAATCGTGATATCAATTCTAAGCTAAAAAATCCTGATTTGTATTACCTGGAACAATCATTCCCATCCCATAAGGTTCTTATGCAATGCAAACATTGCTCACTGCTCCAGTAAATAGGACAGGCCTTAGAAACGACTTGCCACGCCTTAGCAACGGGAGATATTTATAGTCCGCTTAGCCTAGACAGCTACGAGCTAGGGGTGGGGGGGAATCGATACAGCATAGTATCGCAATGATACTGATGGTGACAAAATTTTCTTTTGGGGCCAAAATATTTAAAATTTGAAGTTGGACAAAAGTTAATATATTGCAATATATTGCAGAATATTGCAATATTTTTAAAATCGCAATAATATCGTATCGTGACATAAGTATCGTGATGATGTCGAATCGTGAGGCCTCTGGTGATTCCCACCCCTACTACGAACCAGAAAGCTAACGCTAAGCTAGCAAGATTCAAAGTCAATAACATTGTGTACGGTTGGCAATCAGTAAATATAATTTGACAGTATGTTTAACATCAAGACAAGCTAGCTATCAGCCATGTCATTTTGGCTCAAAACTTAACGCTTGAAACCCAAAACTTAGCTGCGTAAATGTTATTTAATGTAGCGCTCCTCCATCCTCCCTCCTTCAAGAAGGAGGGCCAGAACAAGTTCCAGTTCAAGCGAGGAGCCAGGAGAGATCAAATAAGAGAAGTGAGATTCAGCTTCAGTGTTCCCTGCAGACAGCAGACAGACCCAGCGAGAGACCAGCTGTTGAACTTCTGGTGCGTTCTTTTTGTCTTGTAATCGCGACTAGTAGCTCGAGCGTGACGTCGCATCCGTGTCGAAAAACGAATAACCGCGCGGGTTGTTGCGTTCTTTTTGTCACACGATACTACGAGTCGGAGAAAAGATGGATTTTTGTAACATTTTTAGTAACATTTAGGATTCTATTCACCCAGTTATTGACATATTACACACATATATTTCACAGTTTGATACATGAAAATTACGTTTTGATTAACGTTAACGTTAGGCTACTGCTCTGCTTTCTGCTCAAGACTCGGCTTAAAGCCATTGTTGTCATATAGCAACCGAGCGTCTCTAGCCAATTTCAGCTGCACAAGCTACAAAATAACTAATCAGGCGGTATTTAACTCCTAATAAGACTGTAGAGACATGCCTATAGGTAGCAGTATACAGCGCTGTTTAACTCCTAATAAGACTGTAGAGACATGCCTATAGGTAGCAGTATACAGCGCTATGTTTAACTCCTAATAAGACTGTAGAGACATGCCTATAGGTAGCAGTATACAGCTATGTTTAACTCCTAATAAGACTGTAGAGACATGCCTATAGGTAGCAGTATACAGCGCTATGTTTAACTCCTAATAAGACTGTAGAGACATGCCTATAGGTAGCAGTATACAGCGCTGTTTAACTCCTAATAAGACTGTAGAGACATGCCTATAGGTAGCAGTATACAGCGCTATGTTTAACTCATAATAAGACTGTAGAGACATGCCTATAGGTAGCAGTATATAACGCTATGTTTAACTCCTAATAAGACTGTAGAGACATGCCTACAGGTAGCAGTATACAGCGCTATGTTTAACTCCTAATAAGACTGTAGAGACATGCCTATAGGTAGCAGTATACAGCGCTATGTTTAACTCCTAATAAGACTGTAGAGACATGCCTATAGGTAGCGGTATACAGGCTATGTTTAACTCCTAATAATGACTGTAGAGACATGCCTATAGGTAGCAGTATACAGCGCTGTTTAACTCCTAATAAGACTGTAGAGACATGCCTATAGGTAGCAGTATACAGCGCTATGTTTAACTCCTAATAAGACTGTAGAGACATGCCTATAGGTAGCAGTATACAGCTATGTTTAACTCCTAATAAGACTGTAGGGACATGCCTACAGGTAGCGGTATACAGGCTATGTTTAACTCCTAATAAGACTGTAGAGACATGCCTATAGGTAGCAGTATACAGGCTATGTTTAACTCCTAATAAGACTGTAGAGACATGCCTATAGGTAGCAGTATACAGGCTATGTTTAACTCCTAATAAGACTGTAGAGACATGCCTATAGGTAGCAGTATACAGCGCTGTTTAACTCCTAATAAGACTGTAGAGACATGCCTATAGGTAGCAGTATACAGCTATGTTTAACTCCTAATAAGACTGTAGAGACATGCCTATAGGTAGCAGTATACAGCGCTATGTTTAACTCCTAATAAGACTGTAGAGACATGCCTATAGGTAGCAGTATACAGCGCTATGTTTAACTCCTAATAAGACTAGAGACATGCCTATAGGTAGCAGTATACAGCGCTATGTTTAACTCCTAATAAGACTGTAGAGACATGCCTATAGGTAGCAGTATACAGCGCTATGTGTACCACTTCTTCATTTGGTTACAACAAAGACAAAAGTGCTTAAAATTGTAGATAACCACAATGTTTACTACGTGTGATGCACGACGTAGCCATCTTTGAAAGTGAGCTCGGGGTCCTCTGAGTTCAGACGACTTGACGAGTCGTATATATACGACCTCGGGGGCGTTCCTTTTGCAACTTCCGGGTCGTAACTCCGGAAAACAACTCGTAAAACGACTTCGGTGGACAAAAAGAACGCACCATTAGTGCAGCTGAAGAGAGCTGGTGGAGGAGTTGGTGGAGAGTAAAAGCAGCTGAAAGAGAGAGCATTGGACGCTTGATGAACTCGCCACCAGCAGTTATCAGTTTCTCCTCACTGACCGCTGACAAACAAAGAAAACAGGCTCCGCCCTCTTACAACCGCGATGGCTGCACCTGATTGGACGAACGCTTTAGGTGGGCTGTCTGGTCCCGGGGTTTCTAAACAGACCAACGTGGCGGCTCGTTCTGAGACTTACTTTGATTTTGGGAAAATAGTTGACTGAAATGTGTTTCTGAAAGCATTTCATGTGAGAAATACGGTTTTTCCCCAAAAGGGAGAGTAAAAAAAAAAATTAAAGCTGGGGGGGGGGGGGTTTTTTTTTTTTTTAGAGAAAAAAAGGGGGATTTAAAAAAATATAAGGGGTTTTTGAGAGGTGGCGAGTCGGGGGCAGCCCTGTGTTCCCACATTTCTAAGATTCTTCTTAAAATTAGGCCCTATGTTAGGGTTAGGGTTACATTCCATCTGTAGTCCATTGCTACTGGAAAATAGGTTGGGTGTAATTGGCTACCAAATTCGGAGAAAGGGGGATAAAATCTGATACAAATTCATGAAAAAAGACATGCGGGAACAATTAGGCCTAATTTTGAAAACATAGGGTTGTGGGAACATAGGGCTGTAGGAACATAGGGCTGTGGGAACATAGGGCTGTAGGAACATAGGGCTGTGGGAACATAGGGCTGTAGGAACATAGGGCTGTAGGAACATAGGGCCGTGGGAACATAGAGCTGTAGGAACATAGAGCTGTAGGAACATAGGGCTGTAGGAACATAGGGCCGTGGGAACATAGAGCTGTAGGAACATAGAGCTGTAGGAACATAGAGCTGTAGGAACATAGAGCTGTAGGAACATAGGGCTGTAGGAACATAGTGCTGTAGGAACATAGGGCTGTAGGACCATAGGGCTGTGGGAACATAGGGCTGTAGGAACATAGAGCTGTAGGAACATAGAGCTGTAGGAACATAGGGCTGTAGGAACATAGTGCTGTAGGAACATAGGGCCGTGGGAACATAGGGCCGTGGGAACATAGGGCCGTGGGAACATAGGGCCGTGGGAACATAGGGCTGTAGGAACATAGGGCTGTAGGAACATAGGGCTGTGGGAACATAGGGCCGTGGGAACATAGGGCTGTAGGAACATAGGGCTGTAGGAACATAGGGCTGTAGGAACATAGGGCCGTGGGAACATAGGGCTCTGGGAACATAGGGCTCTGGGAACATAGGGCTGTAGGAACATAGGGCTGTAGGAACATAGGGCTGTGGGAACATAGGGCTGTGGGAACATAGGGCTCTGGGAACATAGGGCTGTAGGAACATAGGGCTGTAGGAACATAGGGCTGTAGGAACATAGGGCTCTGGGAACATAGGGCTGTAGGAACATAGGGCTGTAGGAACATAGAGCTGTAGGAACATAGGGCTGTGGGAACATAGGGCTCTGGGAACATAGGGCTGTAGGAACATAGGGCTCTGGGAACATAGGGCTGTAGGAACATAGGGCTGTAGGAACATAGGGCTGTAGGAACATAGAGCTGTAGGAACATAGGGCTGTAGGAACATAGGGCCCAGTTACTCAAAACTCGCCGCGGCTCTCCCAGAATGCATTGCCCGGCTGCTCACGTAGACAATGAATGGGAAGCTGCCAGCGGACACGTTCCATCAGGTAGAGACGTACTAAGAGAAGTCAAGATTTCAAGGAGAACAAGCCCATACAGAGCCTGGACGAGCAAGCTGTTAGAAAACAAGCAGGTCCAAAGAATCACTGCAGACTCTCTACACCCTCCCTTTCCTGAATATGAACTTCTGCCATCAGGGAGAAGATCCCGCGTGCCCAGATGTAAAACAGACTGACTTAAGTTATCGTTTAACCCGACGTCTGTCGAGCTGCTGAACCCCAACGGTACATCTTAGCGCAGCAGAGGAAAAGTGCATTAAATACTGTACACCGGCACGTTTTGCTCTTTGGTACTCTAATTCTTACACTCCCTTTTTACGATGTCGTATTGTCCGTACAGTCTCATTTATGTCTTTCCTTCCTGTCCTAAGATGATTGATCTTATGATCTTTTATGTTTTAATGCTGATTTTAGAATGGTTTTTCTGTTGCCAGTTTGTGTTGTGAAGCAACAGATTGTAGCACTACTTATATGTCCAAGACCAAAGTCCCCTCTGGGACAATAAAGCCTATCCTATTCTAATTAATTTCCCCTGCTTCGGCCTCGCCTGCTGCTGGTTTGGTTGGTGCCTTCCTGCGATTCCCTGAACCTGCCCGGACTTGTCGCATCGAACTGAGCGGCCACGTAGCGAGGCGGGCCCGCTCAGACCTCCAGGCGCTGAAATCCAACTCCGGTGATGCGTTCACTTACACATGGACAGCTCAAACTCCACCTACTGGCTTCATACATCCTCAGCATCAGAGATATGGTCCAGATCGTAGAGAGTTTACCCCTCCTGTTGTCCTCTGGGTCACATTTGACCCATTTTCACAAAGTTTCTGTATCAGAAATTTGGGTTTCTTTCAACCAAATTGTCAAAAAAATAAATAACGTGGATGGTTCCTTACAGCGCTCTTCACAAGTAGAGTAAATGATCAGTTCACTACTTTCATTGAATTTGGGTGTTTTTATTTAATTTCATAGCATTTTAAAAATATAAAAATAAAATAACATTAAAAAAAGTGACAAAAACGTTGCAAAAAGGGACAAAAACATTGCAAAGAGTGACAAAAACGTTGCAAAAAGGGACAAAAACGTTGCAAAAGGGACAAAAACATTGCAAAGAGTGACAAAAACGTTGCAAAGAGTAACAAAAACGTTGCAAAAAGGGACAAAAACATTGCAAAGAATAACAAAAACGTTACTAAAAGGGA
>NC_053134.1:3831880-3851880 GCF_010015445.1 Perca fluviatilis
CCCTCATACTCTGCTTCTGACTGGCTAGTAGTCCTTACCTAGCTACTGTCAGGGCACGCGCCTCATACTCTGCTTCTGACTGGCTAGTAGTCCTTACCTAGGTACTGTCAGGGCACGCCCTCATACTCTGCTTCTGACTGGCTAGTAGTCCTTACCTAGCTACTGTCAGGGCACGCCCTCATACTCTGCTTCTGACTGGCTAGTAGTCCTTACCTAGGTACTGTCAGGGCACGCCCTCTTACTCTGCTTCTGACTGGCTAGTAGTCCTTACCTAGGTACTGTCAGGGCACGCCCTCATACTCTGCTTCTGACTGGCTAGTAGTCCTTACCTAGTTACTGTCAGGGCACTCCCTCATACTCTGCCCCTGACTGGCTAGTAGTCCTTCCCTAGGTACTGAGCATGTGCGACTCCCAACAAAGAGAACAGAAGTGAGATGTCTCACTCTGTAGCTAAAACAGAGAGCTCAACACACAGGGTGAAAAGAGGAACTGCAGCAATGTGCAGTACAACAAAAATATGAAGTTTTTTGGAAATTAAACCACATAAACCTATTCTGGTACAACCTCTAAATACAAGCATGAACCTGAAAATGAGCATAAAATGAGCTCTTTAACCACCCTAAGCAGAAAAACAGGCCGCTAGATTCCAGAGATTTTCTTTCTGCATCATCGCTAAAAAACTGTAAAAGAAAACAATCTGCAGATTTAATTTGGGTCTGGTCATCAGATACGGGACAGATCCTTTAGCAACAACTTTAGCCGCTCTGTGAGGCTGCGCTTTGAGCTAAATGCTAACCATAGATATATACAGTACATGTGTATATATCTATGAATGCTAACATGCTGATGTTTAGCAGGTGTAGCGAAAATATCTCGGATACGGGCGCTGCCATCTTGTAATTTTGGGAGCCAGAGTATGCGCAGTATTGATCGGGCAGTGGAGCCGCGGTATCCAAGTCCCGCCCATACACCCGTCCGACCAATCGCGAGTCAATCACAGTTGTCGACCGTGGCGTTTAGCCCGGTTCTTATAGCATTAAAAAACCAAAAGTTTCAGAAAAATAAACACTTGAACAGACATCAGCGTGATCAGAACTACCTAAAATAACAGAAACCATCTTTGGGAGAAATGTATTTTACGTATACTTTGATTTGTTTGGTTTGACCCATGTCCCATCCAGCTGAACATTTGAGGGGAAGTCTTCAGCTCTCCAGTGACATTTATTGGGACATTTTGGCAAATAGTTTGTTTTGTAAAGTTTTGGTTATGCATTGAGGACTCTGTCTCTCTCTCTCTGTCTCATTCCAGCAAGTCGAGGTCGATGGACAGCAGTGTATGTTGGAGATCCTGGACACAGCAGGAACAGTAAGATCTGTCTGTCTGTCTGTCTGTCTGTCTGTCTATTAACAGACTGGCAAAGTTTGTGACTTAATTTCTGTTTCCCTGACCACCTGTCTGTCTCCCTGACCACTCTTCTATCTCCCTGACCACCTGTCTGTCTCCCTGACCACTCTTCTATCTCCCTGACCACCTGTCTATCTCCCTGACCACCAGTGGGTCTTCCTGACCACCTGTGTGTCTTCCTGACCACCTGTCTATCTCCCTGACCACCTGTGTGTCTTCCTGACCACCCTTCTATCTCCCTGACCACCTGTGTGTCTTCCTGACCACCTGTCTGTCTCCCTGACCACCTGTGTGTCTTCCTGACCACCCTTCTATCTCCCTGACCACCTGTGTCTCCCTGACCACCCTTCTATCTCCCTGACCACCTGTCTGTCTCCCTGACCACCTGTCTGTCTCCCTGACCACCTGTGTGTCTCCCTGACCAGCTGTCTGTCTCCCTGACCACTCTTCTATCTCCCTGACCACCTGTCTGTCTCCCTGACCACCCTTCTATCTCCTTGACCACCTGTGTGTCTCCCTGACCACCTGTCTATCTCCCTGACCACCTGTGTGTCTTCCTGACCACCTGTGTGTCTCCCTGACCACCTGTGTGTCTCCCTGACCACCTGTCTGTCTCCCTGACCACTCTTCTATCTCCCTGACCACCCTTCTATCTCCCTGACCACCTGTCTGTCTCCCTGACCACCCTTCTTTTTCACTGACCTGTCTGCCTGTCTGTCTGTCTGTCTGTTTGCAGGAGCAGTTCACGGCGATGCGAGATCTGTACATGAAGAACGGTCAGGGCTTCGCTCTGGTTTACTCCATCACGGCTCAGTCGACTTTCAACGACCTGCAGGACCTCCGAGAGCAGATCCTCAGAGTGAAGGACACCGAGGGATGTACGACACACACACACACACACACACACACACACACACACACACACACACACACACACACACACACACACACACACACACACACACACACACACACACACACACACACACACACATTATAAACATATCCTCATTATAAGCATATCCTCACATTTGGATATGGAATGTTTGGCACTTCTGCTTGACTTAAGTAATTAATGGATTACGTGTTGTTGATCAGTTGTCTTTCAATCATCTATTTGACTGATTGATTAACACTAGAGTTGAACTAGTTATTGTGGGGAAATAAAGCTCTCCCAACCTTTCAACCACTTTGAAGTAATTGGGCTGAAAATGGTTCCCTGGTTCAGAGGGTTTGATACGATGTACACGGTGACATCTGCTGGTCAACCCTTGGTACTGCATTTCTCTGTGAAACCTCATAATGGAGCACTGAATCAAAATGCAGGTAAAGCCACTGGTCTTATCCTGAAAGTGACTTTTAAAAAGGAGTACACGGCTCTGCTTTTGAATATTATGGAACCATATTCAGTGTTTCCTTTAGGATTCCCCATGAAACTGAACTGACACTTCGCTGCAACACAAACTAATATATTTATTCACCTCTATTCACACACACAATGAGGCATATTTTCAGTTGTGATTGAACTGTATTTTTTGAGTTACTATATAGGCCAACTTTTATCTTGACATATATAAGCATTCTGTAGCAAATAACAATAAACCCACTATTAATTACATTATCTTAATGCATAACTATAGACTAATACAGGACCTATAGACTAATACAGGACCTATAGACTAATACAAGACCTATAGACTAATACAAGACCTATAGACTAATACAGGACCTATAGACTGATACAAGACCTATAGAGTAATACAAGACCTATAGACTGATACAATACCTATAGACTAATACAGGACCTATAGACTAATACAGGACCTATAGACTAATACAAGACCTATAGACTAATACAGGACCTATAGACTAATACAGGACCTATAGACTAATACAGGACCTATAGCCTGACCTAGACCTATAAACAACAACTTTTTCTGCTCACCAGTTCCATGTCCACTTCCTCACAGCCTACTGCATTGAACGCTCCACCTACGTAAACACCTTCCCGTAATCAATGGCGCCGTCACTACGGCGACCAGCGTAGCGCACCGAGTGCAAGCGTAGGGATCGGTGGAAAAAATTCTAAGGTTCGGCAGAAACCGAACCCCATCAAAAAGCCCAATATTCAGCCGAATCAGAAGCCAAATCCTGGATTCGGTGCATCCTTGGTCAATACTCTGTTAACATTGCTAAGCTTATTGAATTCTCAATGAGTCGAAAATGCAAGCTTAATTAATTAATTGTTAATACGAATGTGAATACTGGGCGTGGCGTTGCAGGTTCCCATGATCCTGGTTGGAAATAAGTGCGACCTGGAGGTGGAGCGTGTGGTGGCCAAAGAGTCGGGCATCGGACTCGCCCGCCAGTGGAACTCCTGCGCCTTCCTGGAGACCTCGGCCAAGAGCAAGATCAACGTTAACGAGGTGACCACACACACACACACACACACACACACACACACACACACACACACACACACACACACACACACACACACACACACACACACACACACACACACACACACACACACAGACTTTGTTTACATATACGTTAGAGGTCTCCACAGACAATTTGTTTTTGTCTTGGGTCTGTGTGTTAATGTGTCCTATACATTTGGGATTTGTTGGGTCTCTGTAAATTATAGAGTGTGATCTAGAAGTAATCCGTCTGAAAAGTGTCCTGAGATAACGTCTGTTATGATTTGAATCATGAATTGAATTGAGTACCCGATTGGTCTAATGCTGTGCTTCTAACTTTTACCATGAGCTCCAGCACAGTCTTTGCTTGTTAGCCATTTGTTGCTTATCTTCAACCAAATAGTCAATACTTAATGGTTCACAGTGCAACAAACATTGTTGTTTTTTCTTTTAATTTTAGATATTTAGCACAAAATATTGATATTGATTGAGATAAAGAGAAGTAGGCCAGTAGTGTTAATGGTGCTCTGTTCTGGTCTCCATTGAAAGTCATTAGAATAGAAATAATGTGACACACTGACACATCTCCATTATATCATCTGGGGTAAAGCACTTCATTGTAGTGACACTGTGTGTGTGTGTGTGTGTGTGTGTGTGTGTGTGTGTGTGTGTGTGTGTGTGTGTGTGTGTGTGTGTGTGTGTGTGTGTGTGTGTGTGTGTGTGTGTGTGTGTGTGTGTGTGTGTGTGTGTGTGTGTAGATCTTCTATGACCTTGTGCGTCAGATTAACAGGAAGAGTCCAGTTCAAGGGAAAGCTCGCAAAAAGTCAAACTGTCAACTGCTCTAATAACCGGTAACTCCTAAAATATACACATCTATCACACACACACACACACGCACACACACACACACACAGAACACACTATTGTACGAACTTTTAATTGTTCTTCTCTCTCTCTCCAGTTTTCTGCTCACCTGACCGACAACCAACCAACCAACCAACCAACCAACCAACCAACCAACCAACCAACCAACCAACCAATCACAGGACATCTTCCAGCTGGCCACGCCCCTTTAACACACCCACGTCATCATTAACATCAGCCACCTCTGTTCCCGTGACGACCACATCTCCCGTCCCCTCACCACACAGTCCAACAGAAACTGTTGCCTTGGAAACATTAAAACTAAACATCAAAAGACTGCAGCGGCGATGATGATGATGACGACGACGACGACGATGGTGAAGATTTTGATTCTGCTGTTGCAGAAATGGGGGCTGTCCAAACAACTGCCCAAGTTTCAACTACAGTTCCCATCATGCTCTCTGCTATAGGCCATTTTGCGCTGGGGGAGTGGCCATGTGCTTTTACTTTTAAATGTTTCTTTCCTTTCTTTCTTTTGACGTATTTTTCAGCAGTCCCGAGCCATTCACACGCAGTTTGACCTCTTCACTGTCAGCTCTGTGTGTGCGACTCTGGTTGAACCTGTGGATCCATACAGTGGTTATTATTATGATTCTGTGTGAAAAGATATAAAAGTCATTTAATGTTTTTGTTTTGGATTTTTGGGGGATTAGGGGGGTGCAGCAGCTTATGTGATCAGCTCACCGCGCTCGTAGCTTTGAGCTAACGTACGCTAACTGACAGCTACGGGGGTGAATAGGCCCTTTTTACAGCATGTCAGGGCAGGTGTAATTAATAGCATTAATTATGGCCCTGTTCCATTTAGGTGGGCCAGGACCCTGGTATGAGCTAGCATGCACTGGAATGGCTGTGAGACGCTAAATAGAATGGAACCGTAATTAATTAGATCAATTGTATCGGTGTTTACCCGTGTCAAAATGTAAAAAGGGCCTATAAGCAATATTCATAGAAAATGATAACTATCCGAAATTTTCGATTTGTTGGGTGACAGCTTTGTTGGCGTATCTTTAAAGAAGTTTATGTAGACAAAGCTTACGCAGCTTTGGGCTACCCTGTTAGCCTAGCAGCTAGTAAAAATGCATTAGAAATATTGTTTGTGGGGTGTTAGCATTATTAATACATTCCCAAACAAATTGATGGTAGCTGTTAGCCATGGTCCTGCTAGTCCCAGTTGCAAATGAAATGCATTAGCATTGTTGGGAGAAAATGCTAACTATGCTAACACACGATTTGTCGAGTATTAGCTTTGTTGGCATTTTCTTGAAGAAATGAATGTGAACTTATAGCTTAAGGTAACCTCGTTAGCCTAGCAGCTAGTAAACATTGTGGGCAGCAACTGTGTGTTGATTTGTGGTGTTAGCATTATTAAGATATCCCTAAAGAAACTTATGGTAGCTTGGCTATATTCACACAGAAACAAATAGGGGGAGGGATGATTGCTGTGAGTTAGCGTGAGCTAGCTTGTCATTTAGGAAAAGGTAAAACTGCTAAACAGTATTAAATTTGAAAACATCAGCAATGAAACTTGGGCGTTTGGGGGCGCTATAGCAAATATCAAGGAGAGCTAACAATGTTAGCCTGTTAACCCTGTTAGCCTAGCAGCTAGTAAAAATGCATTAGAAATATTGTTTGTGGGGTGTTAGCATTATTAATACATTCCCAAACAAATTGATGGTAGCTGTTAGCCATGGTCCTTCTATGGTAGCTTATAGCTTCTATACCATAACTATGGTAACAATGCCACCATGTCAAAGGAACGATAGTAGCTGCGTGCTAACTCGTTAGCGTAGCAGCGCGGTGAGCTGACTCTAGATCTGCTGCTCAGGGCGGACATGTTGCCTTTAGACAGCAGACTCACACTGGTCCAGTACCTTCTATGTATGTGTGTGTATGTGTGTGTTTGTGAGTGTGTGTTTCCGTGTGTTTATGAGTGTATGTGAGCAATGAACCACAAAAGTTTCTGTGATTATCTTTTTGGCCCGGGGGTGGGTGGGTGGGGGGGGGGGGTTATATTTACTGAGCAGAGCAGCCAGCAGGTGTTGTTGCTGTATTATTAACCACATTATTACCTGACTATTAATGTTATTAACACATCTGAGAGGGGAAGCACTTAATTATCTGTCGAAAGTCCTTTAACTGATGGGAATATACTAAACTATCCAGCTGTGGAGGACCAAAAGAAAAGACAGATCTGGTCCTTCTTATCTTTGCATTCTCAGATCATCGGGTGTAATATTTCATGCTAACACTTTAGCATACTCTCGGTTGAGTGGTAGTAGCTCAAAGCTAACATGCTAAGGTGCTAGCGTGGAGTGCCGCTGACACCTGGGTAGTTTTCAGTATTCTCATCGGTTAAAGAAGAAAGTGTGACTAAAATCTCAGTGTTTCTTTGTAACGGTAGCACGGCTGAGGTTGAGACCGACCGGAGGAGGTTGGGCTTAAAGCTGAAGCCCCGCCCCTTGTGCATTTGGGGGGCGTGGCCTGTGAAGCAGCAGCCACAAAAAAAGCCTTTGAATATCTGTCTTTGTTTGAAATGTGAGAGTGGTCATCTTTCAGATACAGTGTGTTGGACCAGAGACCTCTGTGAGTACTGCTGTGCACAGCGATGTACTGTCAGGAGTACTGCGGTGCGTGCAGTGTGGTACTGCTGTCAGTATTCTGGTTCTCCTGCAGTACGTTCAGTCATGTAGCATGTTGATGTTTCTGTCAGTACTCAGTCTGACCTCCAGGAGGTGCTGCGACAGTTTGCATGCCGAGCAGAGGCTTCAAGATGAAAGGTCTGTTTGCAGCCGTGGGGGGGCATTCCTGTCAGCTCCAGCGTTGAGATGCTCGATCCGTACCGGGAACACAATTGTTTCTACTCATGTCGCATGTACGTAGATGGTTGAGATTAGGCAATGACCTAACCTTGAGTGGTTAGTCAGGGTGGTTTCGCATTGCCAGCTCTATCTCCACAAGTGATAACATTTGCACCCTGCAAAAGAAGACGCCATCTACAATATCAAATGAAGTTAACTGTTGACACAATACAGTACCGTGAGCTATTTAAATGAGCTGATACATGGTTAAACCTCATTGGCTCTTACCAGTGTATCTCCGTGTGTACTTCATCCCCAGAAATCCCACAAATTGGTCCCAAAACGTCCCAGTTAGAGAGGAAACGCCCTAAACATATTACTTAATAATTTCCCGAAAGAACTGAGCAGGGCTGCCTTGTTGCACCATCCAAATTTGCTTCAAAACTTGACATTTTCAGAGTGTAGCTCGCTAGCTCGATGTTTGATGTTTCCCCGAAGCGAACAGAGTTTAAGAACGGCAACGCACAGAGAGAGCGGAAGGAGCCTGACATCCTGAATCAGGTTCCCGGTACGGATCGGGTCCTGACCGGGTTATCCTAACGCAATATAAATAAAACCGTTGCTTGCTAACACGCTAGCATGCTAACAAATAGGAAAGCCAGTGTTTGCGATAGCCCCTCCCAGATGATTCCCAATAAAAGCTCCCGGGGAAACCCTTTGGCCACACAGTTGAAGTCCCAGTCCCAGTGTCCTTGTGATGCAAACGCCTGTTTTGCTCAACGGCTCGTGGCAACACCTGGATATCCGACACGTGCTCAGCCAATCAAATCAACACCTAGCTGCCGCGGCTGCAGGCAGACCTTTCTGGCTTCCACAGTGACAAAGGCTGTGGTGGCATTTGTCATTTCATGCGACTTCTGGGGCTGCAATGGCTAACGGCTCGGGACAAACTCATATAGTGATGATGTGCTTTGGTCATGGACGTTTAGATGGCAGATCTAAAGGCCTCAGTGTGCTTCCAAAAGAAGTAGGTTGTACGATGTGTTGTCCGTTTTTACACCTGTTTCAGAACGGCACACTTCCGGACAGTCTTTCCTCGAAGACATTCACGACACTGAGCTGTGTGACAAGTTGAACTTCACGCTACTGTGTAAAGCTGGATTGTCTTTTTTTTGTTTTTAAGTCAAAAAATGATCAGAAACTGCCAAGGAAAAGGTTTTAGATGCTGTCAAGACATTCCAAGAAGCACTTAGTTTGAAGCCTTAACGTCCATGATCAATCAAGGCATATTTTTCACTTTTTTTTTTATAGAGCTAGGCTAGCAGTTTCCCTCTGCTTCCAGTCTTTGTGCTAAGCTAGGCTAAGTGCACACTGGACCTATCTCTGAGATGAAGAGGTTTGTGACCTTCTCTTCTGAGTTTCTGTAAAAAGGCTGAAGTATAGAATAGAATAGAAGTCGCGCTGAAATGACGAGAGCAACCGCAGCCCAATGCGAACTGAAATGATTCATTCAAAAAGAAATTATTTTACATTACTGAAATAAATCTGCTTTGTTTTCCTCTGTATGGCATGATGACCAGTGAAATGTAAAAGAAACCAGTTCAGCCAGCGCGAGTATCAGGTTCAATTCCCATTTCCGTGCTGCTGAATCGTCACGGTTCGGCCGTCGCCGGAGTCTAGAACTGGTATGAAAGATTGGTCTGAACTGGTTTCTTCCAGAACAGAAACCCACCGCAGCGCCGCGGAGGGAGGGAAGGAAGGGAGAAAGGGGGAGGTGGGGGTGAAGCCAAATGTAAAGTAAAAACTAAAAAGCCTTAAATGAATAAAAGTGGTGCAATTTTGTAACAGCAAACTGCAACGTGGAGTCATTCTGGATGGATGGATGGATGGATGGATGGATTATTTTTATTTATTTCAATTTTCAGACTAAAAGAACTAAAGAGTCACTTTTTTGCTTGCTTATCACAATCCGAATCAGTTTTATTGGGTATATAAGTATACTTACATACACATACTGTACAATAGAGTCAACAATATACATATAGGCACATATCAACATAATATACAAATATACAAATAAGACGTAATATCAAGAAAAGTACACATGGAGAGTGCAAAAAGTAATAGTGCAAAGTAGTGTGCAATATGCAGGGTTCAAAATGAGCACCATCTACCAGCCAAATGCTGGTAAGATATTCAAGTGGCTGGTAGGTTTGCTTTACTCACCAGCCATAACAACAATGTGACTATTGACTATTGAGTGGCTGGTGAAATTTGATTATTTACTTGCCATTTGGCTGGTGGGCGAAAAAGTTAATTTTGAACCCTGGCAATATGCATATTGGAATGATAAGTATGTAATGTGTAGAGAAGTGGGTGAGTGGCCAAATCATCATTATTAATTATTCAGATTTGATAATGTGTGGACTCAAAACGATGTATTGATATTAGGAACAACATGACAAAAGAAAGAAGGAGGGAGAGCGAGAGGGGTCATGATTATTACATACGCTTAACAGAACGACAACGCAGCTGACGTCAGTTGTCAACGCGACCACGCAAGACGCTAAGCTGCCATGGCAACGGCGTCGGCGGGCAGCTTGTTCCTGTAGCTAACCGAAGATCGACCGAAGATGAGGAGCAGCTGGTTAGCACGCTGGCCAACCTAGTTAACTAGTTAAACGATATTAACCAGCTAGTTAACTAAGTCAAAGCCAGCGCAATAAAAAGGAGTGACTTCTCGCGGGGTTTTGTCGGCGGAGAGAGTAGCTATGACCGTTCGCTTCAAGGTAAGCAACAGGTTGTTAGCATTGTTAGCCAAACAAACGGATGCTAACGGACTTTTAGCTTCCTAGCGCGCTGACAGACATGAACTGGCTGTAACTACATTACAGCTTCAGCTAAAAATTAACCAATCCGGGGGCACCGGACGGAACACAGCATAAGACTGCAGAGTCAGGAGAAATGAGATTTAATGTGAGGTAATAAACTAATCCAGCTAATCAGTTTCAGATTGACGTTCACCTGACTACCGCAGTAAAGTTAGTTTTATATTGGACGTTGGATATGCGACACATTCGAAAAATCTATTATGCAGCTTGATCTTTTGACCTATCCATCTCAAAACACATCTGGTGAACTCAGCTAACTGCCCTACACATAACCCAAAGCTTCGTTTCTTAGAAAACCCACCCTTTGATAATTCTAAATATTTTTTAAAGTTCACCGGAAGTGTTTTGACATGGGTAGGTGAAAAGGTCAAGCCGCATAATAGATATTTCGAATATCCAACGTCCAATATAAAACCAACTTTACCACGGTCACCTGACTGTACAGCCACGATTAGAGTCTGTTACAACCATGGATATATGAAAATAGATGTGGCATCTATGTGTAATATTATTTATGAAGATCATTGTTTAAAAGTGTAATCAGATCCTATAATACTGGGGAATAGAAAACTGGCATCTGAAATGTAACTAAAGCTGTCAGACAAATGTAGTGTAGAGTAAAAGGTACAATATGTACCTCCTGAGATGTAAAGGAGTACAAGTATTAAGTAGCAGAACATGGGAATACCCAATTAAGGTACAAGTACCTCAAATTTGTGCTCAAGTAAAGTACTTGAGTAAAAGTATTTTCCACCACTGGAAAATAGTAAATATGCTGATCACAGCAGTCCACCCCGAAATGTTCCGATTATTATTTATTAAGATATAAAGAGCAAAGCAGCAAATATTCACACTGGAACCAGATATTGTTCTCTTTTTTTCTATTCACAAACCATGAAATGGTCAAATAAACAAGATTATTTCTTGTTTATTGCTGCACCAGTTCATCAAATAAAATATTCCAGATCATCATCATCATATTCTTTATTCAGGACACACACAAATGGTCCATAGCACAATACAAAAACATAGCAAAATACAAACAGATACAAGATAAAACACATACAATAAGAAATGTCTACAACAGTCAAAATTCCACAATACACAAAAAAGTGTTCAGATATTAGCATATAGATTAAAACGCCAGTGGTTCCACAATCTTGAAGTGAACCTAACTGCACTCAATGCAGGGTTCACTAGTGTTGCAATGATGCTGTTGTATGACTCTGTTAGTCTACACATACATCTGTACATGAGATTCCTGAGTACAGCAGGACAGGTGAATACATTGACACTTACAAACATTTGGCTTGCACTGCTCCATCGTGGCATTTTAAGCAGCAGCCTCATGCCATCATTATATGCCACATTGAGTTTCTGCATACTGCTTTTTTTATAGCGCCGCCACAAATGGGCAGTATACATTGGAGTACAAAAAGCTTTAAAAAGCGTGGTCTTCACAGACAGTGAACACATGCTAAATTTGCGATTCAGCATATTAGCTTGTGCATACAACATACAATACTGTCTATGAATGTCCCTATCATCAGACAGGTCATCAGTTATATAGTGCCCTAAGTATTTGACCTCAACACACACTTTAAGGACAGTACCAGAGAGAGAGAAATCAGGAAATGACAATTTGTTGTCGTCCCTGCTTCTAACAATCATTATATTACTCTTCGTAGAATTGAACTTAATATCAAAGTCTGAGCCATATTGGGAGCAGACCCTTAGTAGCTGCTGAAGGCCAGCACTATATGGACAGAGAATGACCAAGTCATCTGCGCATTACGGTGGTTTACAATGGTGTCCCCAACCATACAACCTGTTCCACAATTGTTTAGCAACTTTGATAGATCATCCATATAAATATTAAAAGAAAAGGAGACAAAATGCTTCCCTGCCTAACTCCATTGTTTACATTAAATGGGGCAGACATAGAGTTACCCCATTTCACATACATTGACTGATGAGCATACCAAAAAGCCAAGATTCTCACCAAATATTTGGGAGTCCCTCTGCTGTGCAATTTGTAAAATAACTTCTCATGATTCACACGCATCAAAGGCTTTAGAGGCATCAATAAAACACATAAAAATTGTGGAGTTATGCCTGTTATACAAATCTAAAACCTCCTTTAAGGCAAAAATACAATATCCGTGCCATGTTTAGGTTTAAAACCAAACTGGTTGTCAGAGGTCAGGACAGACCGTTCCAGCCTATTCAGTATAGTCCTCTCCAAGACCTTGGATAAAATACTCGCCCAAAGCTATAGGCCTGTAATTATCCAAGCTGTTAATCTTACCAGCTTTGTTTTTGATGATAGGCACTAATGTGACAGGTAAAATAGAATCAGGTAAAATGCCATGGACTAACAACCCAGTAAAACAAAAAGCAATTAGGGGACAAAGTTTTCTACTAGCAAATTTTAAATGCTCTGCAGATATCTTATCCATACCGCATGCCTTATTATCTTTTAGCATCATAATTGCATCATATATTTCTTGAGGGAGAACTGTCGATCTTCATTACCATCAATGTTACCCACTGTAAAGGATTTACTTTTAACACAGTTAAACAGCTCATAGTAATGTTTCTGCCACAACTGAGTAATGTTTTCTGAGCCACTAACACCATCAATATTCGTTGGTAACGATGTTTTACATAATTATTCATTCTTGATTTCTTTCCAGAAATCAATAGGACTATTGTTTCGCAGCTTCTTTGCAAGAGAGTCAGACCTCATTGCATTTTCATTCCTCTTAATGAAACGTAGAGCATATTTAAACTTTGCATTTGCACGCTTCTTATATTCAAATAAGGGACCATGTTTATGTCTGCCTGACTCATCCCATGCTTTGAAGGCCCTTCTTGCTTCAGCATGTGTCTCTTCCACATAGCCATTCCAGCCTGCGACCTTGTACGAATTTTGTGTGTCTTATACATCGATGTCGCGTCCGAAACCAGGAGGGACTTCACAATATTCTCATAGAGGGAGCACAGCTCAATACCATGTTGAGAGTTCTTACAATTAATATCAGAGCATACAATAGAATCTTTAGGTAATTCAATGTTACTCAACAAAAAATCAGACTGAATATAATATTCTTTAAGGTCCTCCTTAGTCAGATTAGACCAATCTATTTTCCCCACAGCTACATGATCTACAGACAGAAGAGCAGGTATATTGCCTGGATTAACAGATAAAGAAAAAGGCACATGATCAGTAGTGGCAAATTCATAATTAATTTTCATGGCCTCTATAGAGTCATGTGCATCAGCCGTGCAAATGCAGTGATCTAGCCATGAAGTTGTGTGCCATGCCTCACTGATGTAGGTGTAGCTACTATCAGGCAAGAGCAATTTGCTAGAAAGAATCAAGCCATTATCAGAACAGAACTGCATTAAGTGTTTGGCAAATAAAGCGCTGCCATCGGAAACATCTGCATTCATATCACCCACAATAAAGATGCACGTGGAAGCATTATCTTGAATGAAAGACATAACACAAGCCAAGATGTCTTTTGCATCATTTTATTAACCCTTCTCTAAAATCTAAAATGTACTCATATATTTGGTATCCCTGGAAATGTTTGGAATTCCTCTTTTAACCATACATGTTGGATTTGTAAACAGCCACCAAGACGACAATATTTCCATGTCTGTGTGTTTGTTTCAGTGTCGGAGTGAATACCAGAAAAGCTACAGGGTTCCCCGGTCCAGAAGTGTGTCTCCTCAGCGCTGCGCTCCATTGGCCGGCCTGCGCTCCGACCAGATGGGTAAGAACCCTGATATGAGCTCTGATTAGACAGAGGCGGGGTGGGGCAATATGCTGCGTTCATGCCACCTGGGAATAACAGGCACCGCCCCCGTGGTTACGTTGTTTTTCCGACTGGCAGCGTTCACATGGTCGCCATGCGTGTTCTTCTTCTTCTGTTATATTGGCGTTTGGCATAACAACTTGTTGCATGACTGCCACCAACGGTTGGCCGTAGCCGAGAGCATCAGGTGTGTGAAAACATGGAGGCCACAATAACAAAAGATTCTCTGCTGTTTTCTTATGCGAGCATCCAAACAGCACACGGACAGGTGTGTGTTTGTGTTATCTGCAGGACAACGAATGGGAAAGGACACAGATAAGCTGTTGTTTTTTTATACATAGGCCTATTTATGAATAATCTGAAACATATTATGTCTGTGCATGTTTCTGGGCAGAGGCATTTGTCCACAATAAACAGTTTATTATCATTGAAATATGTTCAGTGACCCAAAGTCGCCTCCATCAAACGTCAGCTGTCAACAACGCGTCACCAACTGGGAAACTCGGTTAGCAAAATCCAGCCCTAGTTTCCCGCCTCTGATTCCCACAGGAAGTGACGTGAATGATGACGTTTTCACTCGGAAAAATGTTTTTCCGATGTCTGGTAGGAAAAGCACAGGTGTGTTCAAAACCATTACTGATGGCTGCATTCCACTCATTGACATATATATATATATATATAATGGACCAATAGAAGCACTTTTCCGGTGATCTCTTGCTTTACTGAGCACACTCCAACTGAGAGAGACAACGTAGATGTGACGTGAGCAACGTGTCTGAAAGTGTGAAGTCTTCTGGTAGCTGTGCCGAGAGAAATCTCAATCATTCCCAATCTTACAGAGACGGAGAGCGTAGGTATATGTAATGGCTAACAGGCTAATTACTGATCACTAACATGCTAGTTAACATTATTAATTAAACCTAAACAGCTAATGGAAGTCCAAACTGACTGTGAGCTTCTCCTGTACTATACGGTAATTCCTCTACTGTGTGACAGTAAGTCTCGTGGTTATGACCCAATCGTTAGCCTGTTTATATAAAAGCGTCTGCTACGGAGCCATAACGTGAGCTACAAGGTAATGGAGCCTTTTATACATTGTCGTGTTTCTTTAGAAATAAACAACGGACAAATAGAGTCTTTAAACGCTTCAGATGGAAAGTTATTCGCTGTCAAGTGACGTAAAAAAAAAGTGGCGGTCAGTGGAATGCTAACAGGAGGTGATACCTTTGTAGCAACAAAATGGCGCCATCGGAGGTTCGAGTTCTGAAGAGAAGCTTACCCCCCTTGGTTCCACTTAGGAGAGGCCCTGGTATTAAACCATTACTGATGGCTGCATTCCACTTAGGAGAGGTCCTGGTATTAAACCATTACTGATGGCTGCATTCCACTTAGGAGAGGTCCTGGTATTGTGCATGCTGACTCACTGAAATATCTTACTGGGACACTTGATGGAACTGAGTCATCGTTAAGGTTATCAATCTCAGCTTTGCTTTTCCTACTATGACAAGTCAACATGTCTGCTGTGAAACAAGGTCCATTGATCATCATCATTCCAAAAGTCTAAAATCACAGCTTGTCTCTTCGACATGTTATGTCTTCCTCTCAGGTGTCAGCAGAGAACCAGGTCTCCAGCGTCGGAAGAGGCTCGGTCCTGGTGGTGTCGCTCAGTCCTCCGGCTCTCTGCTCTGTCCTCCAGATCCACAGCACACAACAGCTCCCCCTGCTGGTAGGAAGCCTCCATAACACACTCATGATAATCTCAGAAAGACGGTAGAGGTACAACCATAGACCGTAGGTAACAACACAATAACGTTATTAAAGTGCTGTTGTTAAGCAGGTTTATCCTGTAGTGCAGTGGTTCTCAAGCTTTTTTTCAATAATGTACCCCCTTTAAAGTCTCTATAAAGAGGAACAATACAGCGCTGTCAGCGATAGATTTACTAAACAACAGCCTTGGACCTGGAAACAAAAACCCCAGACAAAACCTTGGAAAAAGACTGTAGAAAGAAGGAAGTAAGGCAAGAATAGGTCGAAAATAGTAATACAAATTTCGAAGAAAAAAAGGCAAGAATAGGTCAAAACAAGCGACAAAACCTTCAAAAAAAGGTGACAAACTTAAAAAACAGCGACAAAAACTTTGGAAAAAGCGAGAGACAAAAAGACAGCCTTGTAACTGAAAAACATTTAGCAAAAAATGTCACGTACCCCCTGCCTTTCTCCAAAGTACCCCTAGGGGTACACGTACCCCCATTTGAGAAACACCGCTGTAGTGTGTAATTTATTCAGTTTAGTTTATTTGCACAAATATATAAGGTACATAGTGTTATAGATTTTTTTTTTAAATCATTGCAGGAGAGGAAAGAAGCCTAAAAGGCTTATTCAGAGTCCTCCCTTTATACAAAAGAGAAAACATGTTATTTCCGCTACAAAAAATTAAAATAAAACAAGCGATATGACAAACAATCAAACTATCACACACAGAATATGTAAATATCAAAACAATTAAGCGAGTAAAAAGACAAGGTAAACAGAAGAACAAACCATAAAGTCAGACAATGAATACAATCAACAGAATTATCCCAACATAAGGTTTCAGACGAAGTATTTAACGTCTTTAACCTTGACTTAAAGGCTTTTTAATGATCCATTTAATGACTTCCACAGCAGTGTTAAGGCTCTGACACACCAACCCAGTCGGCTCCCGTCTCTCAAAAAAGTGCCTCGGAACACACCGAAGCGACGGCGACTTGAGCGTACGCTCTGCGCGTGCGCGAGACGTGACACGTCTCTATAACAGCAGGCGGCGCTAATCTGTATTGTCGCCCAAAGAATTATAATCGGAAATGACGGAACATCTCTCTAGACCTCGTAAACACAGAGCGAGCCGTCGTCAGTCATTGTTTTCATCAGAGAGTGTCGATAGTGGTCCAGAAGGATCGTTGTTGTCATGACTCGGAAGAAAATACCAAGGCGAGTAATGAGAAGATGCTGGCGTTGTCCGCTCTCGGGCTTCTTGAAGCACTGATTCGCTAGCACTCCCCCAATCAGATTGGTCATTGAGTCCGACTGCCCACTGGCCGATTCAACAAGTCAAATCGGCCCAAATGATGGCCGACGGCTCCTCCGACTGACGACAGACTCGAGTCACCGACCTCGCCAGACTGTCCGGATGATAATCGGGTTGGTGTGTCAGCGCCTTTAGAAGAGTTAAAGTTACAGATGTTTGTATGTTAAGATACATTTATCATGTCTGGTGTTGGTATGTTAACATGACATTATGATGTTAACATACCCCCCCCTCCCTAAAAAGCTGCAGTTTAGCATGTCAGCGTCCTCTGTAAGCTAACAAGGAGTTCTTTTAATGTCTTCCTTCTTCATTATCAGCCTCTAGGAGTCGCTCAGCCCACCGGAAGGAGTCTCCCATGAAGCCAAATCCTCCAACTCCTCCCGGAGCACGAGCTGACCCTGGATCTCCTGTAGACCCAGAACCTCCAGCAGGACCACGACCTGCCGCAGACCCAGAACCATCAGGAGAACCAGGAGCTGCGGTCACATTTGGTAAATTTGGTTTTCTCTAGCATTATGAGGCGTAGGCGAAGCACCCACGCCGATTTATGTTTTCCTCCGTGGGTACTCATGGGCGCACGCCCTTTTTCAGCACCTTTAGGAAATGGACAGCGGCCGACACGAACACACACGCCTATCAACTCGATAATAAAGCCGTAAAGTAGGCTGTCTTTCAACTCAGGACAGCGCCACTTCTCACAGATACAGACAGGACTGGAGATGAGAAGTTTAACTGACACGTAATCGCCATCAGCTTGGTGGGAAATTAAGAATCAGTGCTTCTGACAGGGCCCTGCTGGAACTCTCTGCACTGGTGGTGGATGTCATCGATGCACTTGCATCATTTTATTCTCACTCTGATTACCTAATGCACATGCACGCACTGTATAGTGGGGCGGATGGAGATGGTGGTGGTGGTGGTGGGGGGGGGGGTCACTAAAGAGGCGTTTTCATCTGAGAGACGCTGTGATTGGTGGATAGGATGTGGAGCAGAGGACTGACAGCGACATAACCAATCACACTACGACAGACGCTCCACTTAGCACCAACTGCAATGTTTAATTTTAAATGAATGTAGCCTACTGGCAGTCTGGCACACGGGGGTGCTCGGTATTTTCCGTGGGGTGCTCGAGCCCCAGAGCACCCGCGGTATCGGCGCCTATGACCCAAGCTTCTTTGGGGCCCACCTAAGCTGAATGAAGTTAAATCAATGTGAGCATATAAACTAAGTGAATTACTTTTCTCAGATCTAATGATTTGAGTTGGTCCCCAACTGTTTTCTTTAGCAAGTTTTGTCTTTAAGCTTTTTGAGTGTTATTTATCTATTACCTGCTCTCGCTTTTTACAATGTTTTAGACACAGATATGGTAATAACAACGGTCCAAAAATGATGTGAAATTGCATATTGTTTATTTAAAAACATCACATTTTGTTGAGGGAGGACCCCTAAACCACCCCCCGCCAAACATGTGCACCCAAGTCTTCCACAAACCTCTGGAAAACACTGACATCACATAACTCTGCTTTCATCACTTCTTACATCTTAACTCTCTTTTCAGTGACTTGGTTTTGTCTTTTGTAAACACCCTCCATCTTTAGACGCTTGATTCTGAGCTCTTACATGTTTTTCTGTCTCCTCAGCGAAGCCCCACCCCTCCAAGCCCGATAGCCAACCGCAGCTGAGCCGACCTTTTACAGCAGCGCCTGACGGACAGCAGCCCTCGGCCAATGAGGTGAGCCAAAATGTAGTCCCATGACGAGCTGCTAATAACATTACTTTTAACAATGAACACCTGAAATGATACCAGATGAACCAAAAAAACACTGACAACGAGGAAGCAGATAATGAGAACAAATATGAAACAAAATGTAAAGTCAGTACCTTAATTTGTGTGGCAGGTTCAGCACGCTCTGCGGTGGAGGGCGGGGCTGAGGACCGGAGGTCAAAGGTCAGGAAGTCATAGGTCAGAGTATCACAGACAGTTCAGCTGGAAGAAACCTGCAGCTGCTGATTCACCCATACTGTATGCAGAACAGGTACACCGCTTTCTAATACGCCCACATACTGCCACACGTTTGACTTATACCGACTGGAAATAGCACTGAACGCTGGCTCATGATCTTAAATTCTACCACATATGAAACCCATACTGACTGTCTTGAGGTACACTACTGCCAAATACTTTTACTTTACTCCTCTTCAGCCCCTATGGGACATAAATCTTCAATGAGCACTCTCCATTGCATTCGGCCCCTGGCAGCATGTTGGGCCTCTCCCCATGACAGGTTCATCTGTTCCAGTCTTTTGTGTCACAGTTCTGGGCCAGGTGGTTTTTGGGCCTCACAGGTTTTTTCTTTTGCCAGGTGGTGGTGGTCACATCTGCACTCGACTCACATCGGGTAGTGACAGTGGAACACTTCCATTCTCCTCATGTCTGTTTTGACAAATGCTGCGCATATAAAAAAAAACTGAGCCTTTCGCCGTAGCCTACGTAAGTGGCCTGATGTGCGCGTCGAGCCGGCATGTGTGTGGTAGAGCGAGGGAGAAGTGAGAGAGTGAGGGTGATTAGTTTCGGAGCGAGTACCGACTCTAGGGTCCTAGTGAGAGAAACAAAGTAAGGTAAAGGTACTTTATTGTCGCATACATGTAGCGAAATTCATTCTCTGCA